>NW_025746141.1:0-160277 GCF_021184085.1 Oncorhynchus gorbuscha
CTGTATCTGTGCTGTATCTGTATCTGTATCTGTATCTGTATCTGTATCTGTATCTGTATCTGTATCTGTGCTGTATCTGTATCTGTATCTGTATCTGTATCTGTATCTGTATCTGTATCTGTATCTGTATCTGTATCTGTGCTGTATCTGTATCTGTATCTGTATCTGTATCTGTATCTGTATCTGTGCTGTATCTGTATCTGTATCTGTATCTGTATCTGTGCTGTATCTGTATCTGTATCTGTATCTGTGCTGTATCTGTATCTGTATCTGTATCTGTATCTGTGCTGTATCTGTATCTGTATCTGTATCTGTATCTGTATCTGTATCTGTATCTGTATCTGTATCTGTATCTGTATCTGTATCTGTGCTGTATCTGTATCTGTATCTGTATCTGTATCTGTATCTGTATCTGTATCTGTATCTGTATCTGTATCTGTATCTGTATCTGTATCTGTATCTGTATCTGTATCTGTGCTGTATCTGTATCTGTATCTGTATCTGTATCTGTATCTGTATCTGTATCTGTGCTGTATCTGTATCTGTGTGCTGTATCTGTATCTGTATCTGTATCTGTATCTGTATCTGTATCTGTATCTGTATCTGTATCTGTATCTGTATCTGTGCTGTATCTGTATCTGTATCTGTATCTGTATCTGTGCTGTATCTGTATCTGTATCTGTATCTGTATCTGTATCTGTGCTGTATCTGTATCTGTATCTGTATCTGTATCTGTATCTGTATCTGTATCTGTATCTGTATCTGTATCTGTATCTGTGCTGTATCTGTATCTGTATCTGTGCTGTATCTGTATCTGTATCTGTATCTGTATCTGTATCTGTATCTGTATCTGTGCTGTATCTGTATCTGTATCTGTATCTGTATCTGTATCTGTATCTGTATCTGTATCTGTATCTGTATCTGTATCTGTATCTGTGCTGTATCTGTATCTGTATCTGTATCTGTATCTGTATCTGTATCTGTATCTGTATCTGTGCTGTATCTGTATCTGTATCTGTATCTGTATCTGTATCTGTGCTGTATCTGTATCTGTGTCTGTATCTGTATCTGTATCTGTATCTGTATCTGTATCTGTATCTGTATCTGTGTATCTGTATCTGTATCTGTATCTGTATCTGTATCTGTATCTGTATCTGTATCTGTATCTGTATCTGTATCTGTATCTGTATCTGTATCTGTGCTGTATCTGTATCTGTATCTGTATCTGTATCTGTATCTGTATCTGTGCTGTATCTGTATCTGTATCTGTATCTGTATCTGTATCTGTGCTGTATCTGTATCTGTATCTGTATCTGTGCTGTATCTGTGCTGTATCTGTATCTGTATCTGTATCTGTATCTGTATCTGTATCTGTATCTGTATCTGTATCTGTATCTGTATCTGTATCTGTATCTGTATCTGTATCTGTATCTGTATCTGTATCTGTGCTGTATCTGTATCTGTATCTGTATCTGTATCTGTATCTGTCTGTATCTGTATATCTGTATCTGTATCTGTATCTGTATCTGTATCTGTATCTGTATCTGTGCTGTATCTGTATCTGTATCTGTGTCTGTATCTGTATCTGTATCTGTATCTGTATCTGTATCTGTATCTGTATCTGTGCTGTATCTGTATCTGTATCTGTATCTGTATCTGTGTATCTGTATCTGTGCTGTATCTGTATCTGTGTATCTGTATCTGTATCTGTATCTGTGTCTGTATCTGTGAGTATCTGTCTGTATCTGTATCTGTGCTGTATCTGTATCTGTGAGTATCTGTATCTGTATCTGTATCTGTGCTGTATCTGTATCTGTATCTGTGATCTGTATCTGTATCTGTATCTGTGAGTATCTGTGCTGTATCTGTATCTGTATCTGTATCTGTATCTGTATCTGTGCTGTATCTGTATCTGTATCTGTATCTGATCTGTATCTGTATCTGTATCTGTATCTGTATCTGTATCTGTATCTGTATCTGTATCTGTAGTATCTGTATCTGTATCTGTATCTATCTGTATCTGTATCTGTGAGTATCTGTATCTGTATCTGTGAGTATCTGTATCTGTGCTGTAAAAATGTGCATGTATTCTATCTTGCATTTCCACTTCCTGATCTGAGTTGATTTGATAGGTGCTACAAGAGGAACTGTATCTGTATCAGTCAATCTAATGGAACCACCAGGTAAGACCAGGTAGATTCCCCATGGTTACTACATGGAGACAATATCTGTAGATTCCACATGGTTACTACATGGAGACTGTATACTGTAGATTCCACATGGTTACTACATGGAGTATCTGATACTGTAGATTCCACATGGTTCTACATGGAGTACAATACTGTGTATCTGTATCATCTGTTACTACATGGAGACAATACTGTAGATTCCACATGGTTACTACATGGAGACTGTATACTGTAGATTCCATGTGCTGTACACTGTGCTTACTATCATGGAGACAATACTGTAGATTCCACATGGTTACTATCATGGAGACAATACTGTAGATTCCCATGGTTACTACATGGAGACTGTATACTGTAGATTCCACATGGTTACTATCATGGAGACAATACTGTAGATTCCACATGGTTACTAAATGGAGACAATACTGTAGATTCCATCATGGTTATCTACATGGAGCTACAATACTGTAGATTCCACATGGTTACTACATGGAGACAATACTGTAGATTCCACATGGTTACTACATGGAGACAATACTGTAGATTCCACATGGTTACTACATGGAGACAATACTGTAGATTCCACATGGTTACTACATGGAGACAATACTGTAGATTCCCATGGTTCATGGTTACTACATGGTTACTAAAGACAATACTGTAGATTCCACATGGTTACTACATGGAGACAATACTGTAGATTCCACATGGTTACTACATGGAGACAATACTGTAGATTCCACATGGTTACTACATGGAGACAATACTGTAGATTCCACATGGTTACTACATGGAGACAATACTGTAGATTCCACATGGTTACTACATGGAGACAATACTGTAGATTCCACATGGTTACTACATGGAGACAATACTGTAGATTCCACATGGTTACTACATGGAGACAATACTGTAGATTCCACATGGTTACTACATGGAGACAATACTGTAGATTCCACATGGTTACTACATGGAGACAATACTGTAGATTCCACATGGTTACTACATGGAGACAATACTGTAGATTCCACATGGTTACTACATGGAGACAATACTGTAGATTCCACATGGTTACTACATGGAGACAATACTGTAGATTCCACATGGTTACTACATGGAGACAATACTGTAGATTCCACATGGTTACTAAATGGAGACAATACTGTAGATTCCACATGGTTACTACATGGAGACAATACTGTAGATTCCACATGGTTACTAATGGAGACAATACTGTAGATTCCACATGGTTACTACATGGAGACAATACTGTAGATTCCACATGGTTACAATACTGTAGATTCCACATGGTAAATGGAGACAATACTGTAGATTCCACATGGTTACTAAATGGAGACAATACTGTAGATTCCACATGGTTACAATACTGTAGATTCCACATGGTTACAATACTGTAGATTCCACATGGTTACTAAATGGAGACAATACTGTAGATTCCACATGGTTACTACATGGAGACAATACTGTAGATTCCACATGGTTACAATACTGTAGATTCCACATGGTACAATACTGTAGATTCCACATGG
This sequence comes from Oncorhynchus gorbuscha, assembly GCF_021184085.1. Classification (NCBI taxonomy): domain Eukaryota; kingdom Metazoa; phylum Chordata; class Actinopteri; order Salmoniformes; family Salmonidae; genus Oncorhynchus; species Oncorhynchus gorbuscha. Next base: position 3,740 of record NW_025746141.1, read on the forward strand.
TTACTAAATGGAGACAATACTGTAGATTCCACATGGTTACTAAATGGAGACAATACTGTAGATTCCACATGGTTACTACATGGAGACAATACTGTAGATTCCACATGGTTACAATACTGTAGATTCCACATGGTTACTACATGGAGACAATACTGTAGATTCCACATGGTTACTACATGGAGACAATACTGTAGATTCCACATGGACAATACTGTAGATTCCACATGGTTACAATACTGTAGATTCCACATGGTTACTACATGGAGACAATACTGTAGATTCCACATGGTTACTAAATGGCGACAATACTGTAGATTCCACATGGTTACTAAATGGAGACAATACTGTAGATTCCACATGGTTACTACATGGAGACAATACTGTAGATTCCACATGGTTACTAAATGGAGACAATACTGTAGATTCCACATGGTTACTAATGGAGACAATACTGTAGATTCCACATGGTTTACAATACTGTAGATTCCACATGATTCCACATGGTTACTACATGGAGACAATACTGTAGATTCCACATGGTTACTACATGGAGACAATACTGTAGATTCCACATGGTTTGTAGATTCCACATGGATACTGTAGATTCCACATGGTTACAATACTGTAGATTCCACATGGTTACAATACTGTAGATTCCACATGGTTACTAAATGTAGATTCCACATGGTTACAATACTGTAGATTCCACATGGTTACTAAATGGAGACAATACTGTAGATTCCACATGGTTACTAATGGAGACAATACTGTAGATTCCACATGGTTACAATACTGTAGATTCCCCATGGTTACTAAATACAATACTGTAGATTCCACATGGTTACTAAATGGAGACAATACTGTAGATTCCACATGGTTACTACATGGAGACAATACTGTAGATTCCACATGGTTACAATACTGTAGATTCCACATGGTTACAATACTGTAGATTCCACATGGTTACTAAATGGAGACAATACTGTAGATTCCACATGGTTACAATACTGTAGATTCCACATGGTTACAATACTGTAGATTCCACATGGTTACAATACTGTAGATTCCACATGGTTACTAAATGGAGACGATACTGTAGATTCCACATGGTTACTAAATGGAGACAATACTGTAGATTCCACATGGTTACTAAATGGAGACAATACTGTAGATTCCACATGGTTACTAAATGACAATACTGTAGATTCCACATGGTTACTAAATGGAGACGATACTGTAGATTCCACATGGTTACTAAATGGAGACAATACTGTAGATTCCACATGGTTACTAAATGGAGACGATACTGTAGATTCCACATGGTTACTAAATGGAGACGATACTGTAGATTCCACATGGTTACTAAATGGAGACGATACTGTAGATTCCACATGGTTACTAAATGGAGACGATACTGTAGATTCCACATGGTTACTAAATGGAGACGATACTGTAGATTCCACATGGTTACTAAATGGAGACGATACTGTAGATTCCACATGGTTACTAAATGGAGACGATACTGTAGATTCCACAAGGTTACTAAATGGCTATTTTAACTGTTCTTGTGCTTCACGCGTTAACCACTGTAATACACAGTGATGACTTTGTTTTTCTTCGTTTTTTCTATTATATGATATTCATAAAAAAATGTCGTAATGGCTCAATTGATTAGTTAATTGCGTAAAAAAAGAGACGTTTTAAGGTATCCTAACATTTACACAATGTAAGAATGTTAATGTCTGCAGACATTGCACTTTGATAGTTCTATTTTGTATTACATGGTCTGTTTTACTAAAAATACACAGAACGTAGAACTATATTGAGCACACTTCCTGTTTCTTCAGAAGGGAAATGCTTTTAGATTTAGAGTAAAGATGCATAATCGAGCTCAAAACTAGACCTGTTTTAAAGAATCATGACTGGGATCTTAGATGTTATAGGAGTATAACACCAGCTATTTCTCTGTTTTTTTTCTTTCTGAGTGTAGGCGCACAACAGGAAAATATTAAAGGACCTTGAACTTGGAATCTGAAGGAAACCCTGCCGTTCACCAGTTCCTGCAACAACAAGCACCGCCAGGGATGGCTGGAGAAAACCTGTACAATGTTACGGACGACATCCCATCCACTTGGAGCATCGTTGAAACCGTCGTTCAGTGGACGACGTTCTCCATCGGTTTTCCTCTGATCTGTCTGTCCATTTATGCCATGTACTTCCTGGTCAGAGCTGATCACATCGCTCCAGTCTACGTTATCAACCTTCTTATTGCAGATCTCATTCAGATCTGCACGAGGCCGTTCAACCTGTCTGGTACCTGGAAATTGATTGTGATGTTTATTGAATTCTTTGGTATTAGTGCGAGCATTGGTTTCATGGTGTGTGTTGCTCTGGAGAGATATCTCGTGATTGCATTTCCTCTCTGGTACCGTTTTTTCGTCGTAACATCAAATACTCGCTCATAATGTCCTCCGTCATCTGGGTTATCCCTTTCCTCCAAATCTCCATGTTATACCTCACGCCGACTCTCGATACGAAGCTGATTCTGTTTGCGGTTAACCTCCTCATACCCTTTCCATTGCTCGTATTCTTCCTCGCGGGCACGTTGAAAGCTCTGTCCGTCTCCGTCTCCGTGCCGGCTGTCGAACGGAGACGGATTATTGGTACCCTGGCCCTTGTGCTGGGCAATTACACAGTCCTGTTCTTACCCCTCATCATACAATATCTGATATCAGGGGTGACAGGCCGTCACAATGTAGAGATCGGGACACTCCTTGAGAGATTCAGCCCCCTTGTGGATCCCTTACTCTACGTGTTCATGAGAAAGGGAGCGAAGGACACTCTTGCCTTCCCCTGCTTCGACAAGCTGATGGGTGACGAGGAGCAGAGCCAAGTCACTAACACTATGACCATGACTGAGAGTGTAGTAGAAGGCTCCAGGTAGGACAGATGCAGGGTAATGGACTGTATCTGTATTTAAAAAATATAAAAAAGTTACCATTCCTGTGTCTGTGAGAAGAATTCCAAAAACACAGTTAAAAATGGAAAAGACACCATTTGTTGTTTTGTCAGGTATTGTTGTATTTCTTTGCATCTTGGGACAGTATAAAAGTTTATTTTTTATTTTACCTTTATTTAAACGAGGCAAGTCAGTTAACAACAAATTCTTATTTTCAATGACGGCCTGGGAACAGTGGGTTAACTACCCTGTTCAGGGGCAGAACGACAGATTTGTACCTTGTCAGCTCGGGGATTTGAACTTGCAACCTTCCGGTTACTAGTCCAACGCTCTAACCACTAGGCTTGTAGTTAAAATGTGAAGAGTACATGCCTTGATTTTTTTATATACAATACATGACATACTGTATTGTACTCAGCCCTATTCTGCATTGCGCTATCTGTGTTGGGCTTGTATTGCAGCTTTTCAGAAAAATATGGACTTGTTTCTTTCAATAAACTGATCATGTGGATATTTGAGATCACTCTCCTCTTTTGTTCCCATTCTCTCCCGGAGTCCCTTTAAAAAAAAGAGGACACTGAAAGTGGTCAGAGTTAGAGCCAGTTTGTTCATTGTAACTTGGTGACGCAGTGGACAGGGCAGATAGGGGTTTGAATGACTAGGCATGTTGGGCAGCCTTCCTTCTCCAGAGACACAGTCTGGTTGATGGGCTGACAGGGCTGCGTGAGAGACCCCTCAACGGGTTCCAGGAGAACGAACAGGGAGATCAGGAGAACGCACAGGAACAGGGAGAACGGGAGAACGCACAGGAACAGGGAGATCGGGAGAACGCACAGGAACAGGGAGATCAGGAGAACGCACAGGAACAGGGAGATCAGGAGAACGCACAGGAACAGGGAGATCAGGAGAACGCACAGGAACAGGGAGATCAAGGTGCCGACACAGTGAGACCTAACATGCTGAAAGAGAGTCTAAGTGAAAACAAATTATTTTCTCTGGCATTAGAAATGGTACAGTGTAGATTGCTTATTATTTGCGAATAGTTGTAATAACTATATATAACAGTAAGAGAAGTCTGATCAATAGAGACGGGTTTACCTGAAGGACTCAGTCTGATCAATAGAGATGGGTTTACCTGAAGGACTCAGTCTGATCAATAGAGATGGGTTTACCTGAAGGACTCAGTCTGATCAATAGAGATGGGTTTACCTGAAGGACTCAGTCTGATCAATAGAGACGGGTTTACCTGAAGCACTCGGGCGGTCTATGTTTTGTCTTTATTTAGTATGGTCAGGGCGTGAGTTGGGGTGGGCAGTCTATGTTTTGTCTTTATTTAGTGTGGTCAGGGTGTGAGTTGGGGTTGGCAGTCTATGTTTAGGTTTCTGTTTTCGGCCCAGTATGGTTGTCAATCAGAGGCAGGTGTCGTTAGTTGTCTCTGACTGAGAATCATACTTGGGTAGCCTGGGTTTCACTGTTGGTTTGTGGGTGTTTGTTTCCTGTGTCAGTGTTTTGTCACCACACGGTCCTGTTTCAGGTTTCTGTTGGTTTGTGGGTGTTTGTTTCCTGTGTCAGTGTTTTGTCACCACACGGTCCTGCTCTCTGCTCATGATTTCTCCCCCTTCACAACAACCTTGAATAGAACTGGTATTCAGGGTTGGAGGCTCTCTGCTCATGATTTCTCCCCCTTCACAACAACCTTGAATAGAACTGGTATTCAGGGTTGGAGGCTCTCTGCTCATGATTTCTCCCCCTTCACAACAACCTTGAATAGAACTGGTATTCAGGGTTGGAGGCTCTCTGCTCATGATTTCTCCCCCTTCACAACAACCTTGAATAGAACTGGTATTCAGGGTTGGAGGCTCTCTGCTCATGATTTCTCCCCCTTCACAACAACCTTGAATAGAATCCCATGTTGGTAACAGAATATATGACTTTAACACAATGACTTCCTCATGAACTCTACTTTGCACAGTTTAGACTTCTGTGACTCTGTACCTGTACCCCCACATTGACTCGGTACCTGTACCCCCACATTGACTCGGTACCTGTACCCCCGCACATTGACTCGGTACCTGTGCCCCCCCACATTGACTCGGTACCTGTACCCCCGCACATCGACTCGGTACCTGTACCCCCGCACATCGCTCGGTACCTGTACCCCCACACATTGACTCGGTACCTGTACCCCCACATTGACTCTGTACCTGTACCCCCACGCATCGACTCGGTACCTGTACCCCCACGCATCGACTCGGTACCTGTACCCCCGCCCATCGACTCGGTACCTGTACCCCCACGCATCGACTCGGTACCTGTACCCCTGCGCATCGACTCGGTACCTGTACCCCCACACATCGACTCGGTACCTGTACCCCCACGCATCGACTCTGTACCTGTACCCCCACGCATCGACTCGGTACCTGTACCCCCACGCATCGACTCGGTACCTGTAGCCCAGCGCATCGACTCGGTACCTGTAGCCCCCCACATTGACTCGGTACCTGTACCCCCACGCATCGACTCGGTACCTGTACCCCCACGCATCGACTCGGTACCTGTAGCCCAGCGCATCGACTCGGTACCTGTAGCCCCCACATTGACTCGATACCTGTACCCCCACGCATCGACTCGGTACCTGTAGCCCCGCACATCGACTCGGTACCTGTAGCCCCCACATTGACTCGGTACCTGTACCCCCACACATCGACTCGGTACCTGTACCCCCGCGCATTGACTCGGTACCTGAACTCCCACACATCGAATTCCAAAAGTGTGCAAAGCTGTCATCAAGGCAAAGGGTGGCTACTTTGAAGAATCTCAAATATAAAATATTTATTTACAACTTTTTTGTTGTTGGTCACTACATGATTCTATATGTGTTCTTTCATAGTTTTCATGTCATCCATATTATTCTACAATGTAGAAAATAGTAAAAATGGAAAAAAAACCTTGAATGAGCAGGTGTGTCCAAACTTTTGACAGGTACTGTATGTAACCCCACAATTTCAACATTAGTGACAAGGAAGTCATTTTTCTGAAGTATTTGCACAATATTTCATTTGTTGCATTTGTGTGTGGTGGAGGACAGTTGTCACATTTCATCATTGTCTCAACATATTGGTTTTAAGTCTGATGGACCTAGACATTGTGACTGACCTATAAAAGTATGGTGGAATATCACTAGTAAGTTTGTTTTATTTTCTCAAGTAGCTGCCTGTACTCCAGCACATCAAGTCTGTGAATATAAAACTAACAGCTTCTTCACCCAAAGAGGTGTATGCATATTAGAGGTCGACCGATTCATCGGAAGGGCCGATTCATTAGGGCCGATTCATTAGGGCCGATTTTTTTTTATACCTTTATTTAACTGCAAGTCAGTTAAGAACAAATTCTTATTTTCAATGACGGCCCATGGTTTAGAAGGAAATAGTCCTATAATTCCTATAATAACTACAACCTAAAACTTCTTACCTGGGAATATTGAAGACTCATGTTAAAAGGTAAAAGGAACTACCAGCTTTCATATGTTCTCATGTTCTGAGCAAAGAACTGAAACGTTAGCTTTCTTATATAGCACATATTGCACTTTTACTTTCTTCTTCAACACTATGTTTTACATTATTTAAACCAAATTGAACATGTTTCATTATTTATTTGAGGCTAAATTGATTTTATTGATGTATTATATTAAGTAAGGGAACACCCCCCTGAAATGGACAAAAATGAATGGGAAGTCATTGGCACTGGAGAAACCATATACACGGTGTCCAATACCACTCAATTCGGCGTCGTTTCGTTCAAAGTTGATTGCAAATGCCATATGGCAAATGCCAGGTGTAACACTTTAAAAATCCAACAGGTGGCGAGTGCGCTCCACCGTGGTTTTTCATATTGCAAATGTAACACAAGTCAACATCCAAAAGTAACATTTTTAAAAAGTGAAAAAAAAAAAACTTATCACCCCTTAAAAAAGTGCTTTCTGAACCGTTTCTTGAAAATCTTTCGATTTTTTGTCAATTACACATGTGTAAGAACTGTATGAATATACTTTTGTCAACTTTTATGATCATTATTTTTCTTTAAAATTCTTTTTTTTTTTTTTTACTTGTCCATTTGCAATATGATTTCATAGGAAGTCAAAAGTCACTTTATTTTGGCCAAATGCCATAAGAAATGTCCAAATGCAATATGAAAGATTTGAAAATGCCAAATCAGGATGTTATGTCCATTTGCCATGTACCATCACAAATTTGACATGCTCAAAAATACTGCAGAAATGCAAAATTGACTGGCCTGATGAACTCGGGATGGCCGGGCAGTGATAGTGGTTCCTCTCCATCGCTTGTTGTGTTGATTTCATCATGTCCATTTGGTGATGTTTTTTTCAATGTTGAATCATATTGCAAATGCATGTGCATTTGCAATATGTTTCAATGGGCATTTACCATCACAAATTTGTCATGCTCAAAAATCCTGCAGGAATGCTAAATTGACTGGCCTGATGAACACAGGATGGCCGGGCAGTGATTCTGGTTCCTCTCCATCACTCGTTAGGGTTGATTTCAGAATGTCACTTTTGGTGATGGTAACTCACTGTCTAAACATATTGCAAATGGACAAAAGTCACCAGCAAGTCACCGTCCATCAGTCAATTAGAAATCATTCTGACACCAAACTGATACAAACTGACACCAAACCCACTTTTTCCAACTCGTTTAGAAGCCAACTATCACATACTTCAGAGCTGGCCCAACATTCACAACGCCTTCTGTTCAAACCATAATGAAAACGTAAAACACGTAGTTACGTTCCAGCTGCGGGTCCAGTTCTGACATCATGTGTAGGCCTAGCTGAGGCGACCCCGAATCCCAAGTTTCGGCTCGATAGGTAATTTGTTGCCCGAGCAATACACTAATTGGTTCTGAAAATCCACTTTTTTTTCCATGCCTTGCTACGGGGTCCTTGAATGAGCTATCGGATAGAAACGTTGGGGTCCGTCTATATGGGCCGAGACGTTTGCAATGCACCTAGTCTTGCAACTCTGGGACATTTCTAAATGTCGTCATTTTCGTGATGCAAAAATGAAATTATTGCAAATGTATGAGGCTGTTTCTCGATCCGAGAACCTTCTAGAGCCACGTAACTCACCTTGCACTATCGACCTGAGGTCTAGAACAGGTTTCTAAAGTTTCGGAAGTCTATGTCTGACGGTTCTTTAATAGTTCGAACAAGGTTAACTAATGCAGGCAGTGTATGTCTCCATGCACCCCAATGTGTCCCTCCTTCCAAGCTGTGTGTGTGTGTGATTTAGTTTTATTATTCTATTCTATTCTATTCTGTTCTATTAAATTTTATGGGAAAAATGACTGATTTACAGTTCATGGGGGTTGCCTAATCACACATATGAAGTTTTGGACAGATCTGACTTTTTTAACCCCTCGAAACAGCCCCTGAGACACCAATTATGGCACTTCCGGTTGGCACAGGAAGCTATAGGTAAAGACATATCCTCATTGGGGCTTTTACAGAATCCTGGGTCTTAAGTGTTTACTTCAAGAACTGACCGATTTACACAGGGTTGAATGCACTATGTCTATCAAACTGCAGGCAGGGTATGGATATACACTTTTGGGGTGATTTTAACCACTTCCGGTTGCTACAGGAAGCTTAGAATCGACACAGGTAGACCTCATACTGGCCTGATGGACTGTCATTGAAGACAGGTTTATAAGGCATTCATAACCTACATAGGCTTTAGGTTGACTTTAGAGGAGCAGGCAATGTATTCCTATGGGGAGAGAAGTCATTATAATCTGTGAGATCAAAAAACCCTGTTTTACTGTTAAGGGTTAATGCCACACGGTCAAGGTTAGGCTTGCACGGATCGGGAGGACCTCAGGAATGTACCTGAGGTCGAATTGTGCTTCTCACCCTAACGATTCTCTCACTGTCACCCAAAAGCAAATGACATTTAGGGCCAGGCTTCATTTTGGGCCTAATTTTCTAATGGTCGCTGCACCAGAGCGAGCTACGGTCAAGCGGGGCATCTCGTTGAACTCGGCACGGCCTAGAGAATATGGAAATGCCATTGCAGGTTCTGTGTGTCTTTAAGCACTGCACTTTGTCACTCCATCCTTGCTGTGTGTGTGTGTGTGTGTGTGTGTGTGTGTGTGTGTGTGTGTGTGTGCGTGTGTGTGTGTGTGTGTGTGTGTGTGTGTGTGTGTGTGTGTGTGTGTGTGTGTGTGTGTGTGTGCGTGCGTGCGTGCGTGCGTGCGTGCGTGCGTGCGTGCGTGCGTGCGTGCGTGTGTGTGTGCGTGAGAGAGAGAGCTTTTCTTTGACATCTGTTGGGGGAAATGACTGACTTACAGTTCATGGGGGTTGCCTAATCACACATATGAAGTTTTGAAAAGATCTGACCTTTTTTAACCCTTCGAAACAGCACCTATGACATCATTTTAAGGCACTTCTGGTTTACACAGGAAGCTGAACGCGACCTCTAATGCGTATGATAAGATGTGTGCATGAAGCGTATTATGTCATATTCCTGTTGTCCTTCTGAAATACATGGAAGTGGAAACAGTGTGGAATGGATTAGGTCCGGGGATCTTTTAACCACTGGTAGTGATGTCATGTGATCTCCCTGACCAATCAGCTGTCGAAGACAAATGATACAGTAACACACATTGTGCAATGACTTTTGACATCCTGGAGTGGTGGACTTCCTGTCTCACAGTATTGAAGGCTCAGACGTGCATGCTGTATTGTCACTGGGTCTGTGAGTATCTGTGAGTATCTGTGCTGTTGTCACGCCTTGGTCATTGTATTTTGTGTTTTTGTTATATGTTTGGGTAGGCCAGGGTGTGACATGGGTTTATATTGTTGTTTTTCGTATTGGGGTTTGTAGTATTTGGGATCGCGGATGTTTAGGGGTGTTGTATAGGCTTGGCTGCCTGAGGCGATTCTCAATCAGAGTCAGGTGATTCTCGTTGTCTCTGATTGGGAACCGTATTTAGGTAGCCTGAGTTTCGCTCTGTATTTCGTGGGTGTTTGTTCCTGTCTCTGTGTTGTAGTCACCAGATAGGCTGTAATAGTTTCACGTTCCGTTTGTTGTTTTCGTATTTCAGTTATTTCATGTACCGTCTTATCATTCATTAAAGTCATGAGTAACAAACACGCTGCATTTCGGTCCGACTCTCTTCCTTCAACAGACGAACGCCGTTACAGCTGTATTGTCACTGGGTGTGCACCGTGAGTATCTGTGAGTATCTGTATCTGTATCTGTATCTGTATCTGTATCTGTATCTGTATCTGTATCTGTATCTGTGCTGTATCTGTATCTGTATCTGTATCTGTGCTGTATCTGTATCTGTATCTGTATCTGTATCTGTATCTGTATCTGTGCTGTATCTGTATCTGTATCTGTATCTGTATCTGTATCTGTATCTGTATCTGTATCTGTATCTGTATCTGTATCTGTATCTGTATCTGTATCTGTATCTGTGCTGTATCTGTATCTGTATCTGTATCTGTTTCTGTTTCTGTGCTGTATCTGTATCTGTATCTGTATCTGTATCTGTATCTGTGCTGTATCTGTATCTGTATCTGTATCTGTGCTGTATCTGTATCTGTATCTGTATCTGTATCTGTATCTGTATCTGTATCTGTATCTGTATCTGTATCTGTATCTGTATCTGTATCTGTATCTGTATCTGTATCTGTATCTGTATCTGTATCTGTATCTGTATCTGTATCTGTATCTGTATCTGTATCTGTATCTGTATCTGTATCTGTGCTGTATCTGTATCTGTATCTGTATCTGTATCTGTATCTGTATCTGTATCTGTATCTGTATCTGTATCTGTATCTGTGTATCTGTATCTGTATCTGTATCTGTATCTGTATCTGTATCTGTATCTGTATCTGTATCTGTATCTGTATCTGTATCTGTATCTGTATCTGTATCTGTATCTGTATCTGTGCTGTATCTGTATCTGTATCTGTATCTGTATCTGTATCTGTATCTGTATCTGTATCTGTATCTGTATCTGTCTGTATCTGTATCTGTATCTGTATCTGTATCTGTATCTGTATCTGTATCTGTATCTGTATCTGTATCTGTATCTGTATCTGTATCTGTATCTGTATCTGTATCTGTATCTGTATCTGTATCTGTATCTGTATCTGTATCTGTATCTGTATCTGTATCTGTATCTGTATCTGTATCTGTATCTGTATCTGTATCTGTATATCTGTATCTGTATCTGTATCTGTATCTGTATCTGTATCTGTATCTGTATCTGTATCTGTATCTGTGCTGTATCTGTATCTGTATCTGTATCTGTGCTGTATCTGTATCTGTATCTGTATCTGTATCTGTATCTGTATCTGTATCTGTATCTGTATCTGTATCTGTATCTGTATCTGTATCTGTATCTGTATCTGTATCTGTATCTGTATCTGTATCTGTATCTGTATCTGTATCTGTGCTGTATCTGTATCTGTATCTGTGCTGTATCTGTATCTGTATCTGTATCTGTATCTGTATCTGTATCTGTATCTGTATCTGTATCTGTATCTGTGCTGTATCTGTATCTGTATCTGTATCTGTATCTGTATCTGTATCTGTATCTGTATCTGTATCTGTATCTGTATCTGTATCTGTATCTGTATCTGTATCTGTATCTGTATCTGTATCTGTATCTGTATCTGTATCTGTATCTGTATCTGTATCTGTATCTGTATCTGTATCTGTATCTGTATCTGTATCTGTATCTGTATCTGTATCTGTATCTGTATCTGTATCTGTATCTGTATCTGTATCTGTATCTGTATCTGTATCTGTATCTGTATCTGTATCTGTATCTGTATCTGTATCTGTCTGTATCTGTATCTGTATCTGTATCTGTATCTGTATCTGTATCTGTATCTGTATCTGTATCTGTATCTGTATCTGTTCTGTATCTGTGCTGTATCTGTATCTGTGCTGTATCTGTATCTGTGAGTATCTGTATCTGTATCTGTATCTGTATCTGTGCTGTATCTGTATCTGTGCTGTATCTGTATCTGTATCTGTATCTGTATCTGTATCTGTATCTGTATCTGTTCTGTATCTGTATCTGTATCTGTATCTGTATCTGTATCTGTATCTGTATCTGTATCTGTATCTGTATCTGTATCTGTATCTGTCTGTATCTGTATCTGTATCTGTATCTGTATCTGTATCTGTATCTGTATCTGTATCTGTATCTGTATCTGTATCTGTATCTGTATCTGTATCTGTATCTGTATCTGTATCTGTATCTGTGCTGTATCTGTATCTGTATCTGTATCTGTATCTGTATCTGTATCTGTATCTGTATCTGTATCTGTATCTGTATCTGTATCTGTATCTGTATCTGTATCTGTATCTGTATCTGTGCTGTATCTGTATATGTATCTGTATCTGTGCTGTATCTATCTGTATCTGTGCTGTATCTGTATCTGTGCTGTAGCTCTATCTGTATCTGTATCTGTGCTGTAGCTCTATCTGTATCTGTATCTGTGCTGTAGCTCTATCTCTATCTGTATCTGTGAGTATCTGTATCTGTATCTGTGAGTATCTGTATCTGTATCTGTATCTTTATCTGTGCTGTATCTGTATCTGTATCTGTATCTGTGCTGTATCTGTATCTGTATCTGTATCTGTATCTGTATCTGTATCTGTATCTGTATCTGTATCTGTATCTGTATCTGTATCTGTATCTGTATCTGTATCTGTATCTGTATCTGTATCTGTATCTGTATCTGTGAGTATCTGTATCTGTATCTGTGAGTATCTGTATCTGTATCTGTATCTCTGTATCTGTATCTGTATCTGTATCTGTATCTGTATCTGAGTATCTGTATCTGTATCTGTGAGTATCTGTATCTGTATCTATGAGTATCTGTGCTGTATCTGTATCTGTGAGTATCTGTGCTGTATCTGTATCTGTATCTGTATCTGTATCTGTATCTGTGAGTATCTGTATCTGTATCTGTGATCTGTCTGTATCTGTATCTGTATCTGTGAGTATCTGTATCTGTATCTGTGAGTATCTGTATCTGTGTGCTGTAAAATGGCATGTTTCTAACTTGCATTTCCACTTCCTGATAATGAGTTGATTTGATAGGTGCTACAAGAGGAACGCCAGTCAATCTAATGGAACCACCAGGTAAGACCAGGTAGATTCCCCATGGTTACTACATGGAGACAATACTGTAGATTCCACATGGTTACTACATGGAGACAATACTGTAGATTCCACATGGTTACTACATGGAGACAATACTGTAGATTCCACATGGAGACAATACTGTAGATTCCACATGGTTACTATCATGGAGACGATCTGTAGATTCCACATGGTTACTACATGGAGACGATACTGTAGATTCCACATGGAGACAATACTGTAGATTCCACATGGTTACTACATGGAGACGTATACTGTAGATTCCACATGGTTACTACATGGAGACAATACTGTAGATTCCACATGGTTACTACATGGAGACAATACTGTAGATTCCCCATGGTTACTACATGGAGACAATACTGTAGATTCCACATGGTTACAATACTGTAGATTCCACATGGGTACAATACTGTAGATTCCACATGGTTACTACATGGAGACAATACTGTAGATTCCACATGGTTACTACATGGAGTATCTGATACTGTAGATTCCACATGGTTACAATACTGTAGATTCCACATGGTTACAATACTGTAGATTCCACATGGTTACTACATGGAGACAATACTGTAGATTCCACATGGTTACTACATGGAGACGATACTGTAGATTCCACATGGTTACTACATGGAGACAATACTGTAGATTCCACATGGTTACTACATGGAGACAATACTGTAGATTCCACATGGTTACAATACTGTAGATTCCACATGGTTACTACATGGAGACGATACTGTAGATTCCACATGGTTACTACATGGAGACAATACTGTAGATTCCACATGGTTACAATACTGTAGATTCCACATGGTTACAATACTGTAGATTCCACATGGTTACTACATGGAGACAATACTGTAGATTCCACATGGTTACTACATGGAGACGATACTGTAGATTCCACATGGTTACTACATGGAGACAATACTGTAGATTCCCCATGGTTACTACATGGAGACAATACTGTAGATTCCACATGGTTACTACATGGAGACAATACTGTAGATTCCACATGGTTACTACATGGAGACAATACTGTAGATTCCACATGGTTACTACATGGAGACAATACTGTAGATTCCACATGGTTACTACATGGAGACAATACTGTAGATTCCACATGGTTACTACATGGAGACAATACTGTAGATTCCACATGGTTACAATACTGTAGATTCCCCATGGTTACAATACTGTAGATTCCACATGGTTACTACATGGAGACAATACTGTAGATTCCACATGGTTACAATACTGTAGATTCCACATGGTTACTACATGGAGACAATACTGTAGATTCCACATGGTTACTAAATGGAGACAATACTGTAGATTCCACATGGTACTACATGGAGACAATACTGTAGATTCCACATGGTTACTAAATGGCGACAATACTGTAGATTCCACATGGTTACAATACTGTAGATTCCCCATGGTTACTAAATGGAGACAATACTGTAGATTCCACATGGTTACTACATGGAGACAATACTGTAGATTCCACATGGTTACAATACTGTAGATTCCCCATGGTTACAATACTGTAGATTCCACATGGTTACTACATGGAGACGATACTGTAGATTCCACATGGTTACTAAATGGAGACGATACTGTAGATTCCACATGGTTACAATACTGTAGATTCCACATGGTTACTACATGGAGACAATACTGTAGATTCCACATGGTTACAATACTGTAGATTCCACATGGTTACAATACTGTAGATTCCACATGGTTACTACATGGAGACAATACTGTAGATTCCACATGGTTACTACATGGAGACGATACTGTAGATTCCACATGGTTACTACATGGAGACAATACTGTAGATTCCACATGGTTACTACATGGAGACAATACTGTAGATTCCACATGGTTACAATACTGTAGATTCCACATGGTTACTACATGGAGACGATACTGTAGATTCCACATGGTTACTACATGGAGACAATACTGTAGATTCCACATGGTTACAATACTGTAGATTCCACATGGTTACAATACTGTAGATTCCACATGGTTACTACATGGAGACAATACTGTAGATTCCACATGGTTACTACATGGAGACAATACTGTAGATTCCACATGGTTACTACATGGAGACAATACTGTAGATTCCACATGGTTACTACATGGAGACAATACTGTAGATTCCACATGGTTACTACATGGAGACAATACTGTAGATTCCACATGGTTACTACATGGAGACAATACTGTAGATTCCACATGGTTACTACATGGAGACAATACTGTAGATTCCACATGGTTACTACATGGAGACAATACTGTAGATTCCACATGGTTACTACATGGAGACAATACTGTAGATTCCACATGGTTACTACATGGAGACAATACTGTAGATTCCACATGGTTACTACATGGAGACAATACTGTAGATTCCACATGGTTACAATACTGTAGATTCCCCATGGTTACAATACTGTAGATTCCACATGGTTACTACATGGAGACAATACTGTAGATTCCACATGGTTACAATACTGTAGATTCCACATGGTTACTACATGGAGACAATACTGTAGATTCCACATGGTTACTAAATGGAGACAATACTGTAGATTCCACATGGTTACTACATGGAGACAATACTGTAGATTCCACATGGTTACTAAATGGCGACAATACTGTAGATTCCACATGGTTACAATACTGTAGATTCCACATGGTTACTAAATGGAGACAATACTGTAGATTCCACATGGTTACTACATGGAGACAATACTGTAGATTCCACATGGTTACAATACTGTAGATTCCCCATGGTTACAATACTGTAGATTCCACATGGTTACTACATGGAGACAATACTGTAGATTCCACATGGTTACTAAATGGAGACTGTAGATACTGTAGATTCCACATGGTTACAATACTGTAGATTCCACATGGTTACTACATGGAGACAATACTGTAGATTCCACATGGTTACTAAATGGAGACAATACTGTAGATTCCACATGGTTACAATACTGTAGATTCCCATGGTTACTAAATGGAGACAATACTGTAGATTCCACATGGTTACTACATGGAGACAATACTGTAGATTCCACATGGTTACAATACTGTAGATTCCCCATGGTTACTAAATGGAGACAATACTGTAGATTCCACATGGTTACAATACTGTAGATTCCCATGGTTACTACATGGAGACAATACTGTAGATTCCACATGGTTACTACATACAATACTGTAGATTCCACATGGTTACAATACTGTAGATTCCCCATGGTTACTAATGGAGACAATACTGTAGATTCCACATGGTTACTAAATGGAGACAATACTGTAGATTCCACATGGTTACTAAATGGAGACAATACTGTAGATTCCACATGGTTACTAAATGGCGACAATACTGTAGATTCCACATGGTTACAATACTGTAGATTCCACATGGTTACTAAATGGAGACAATACTGTAGATTCCACATGGTTACTAAATGGAGACGATACTGTAGATTCCACATGGTTACTAAATGGAGACAATACTGTAGATTCCACATGGTTACAATACTGTAGATTCCACATGGTTACTAAATGGAGACAATACTGTAGATTCCACATGGTTACAATACTGTAGATTCCCCATGGTTACAATACTGTAGATTCCACATGGTTACAATACTGTAGATTCCACATGGTTACTAAATGGAGACAATACTGTAGATTCCACATGGTTACAATACTGTAGATTCCACATGGTTACAATACTGTAGATTCCACATGGTTACTAAATGGTTACAATACTGTAGATTCCACATGGTTACAATACTGTAGATTCCACATGGTTACAATACTGTAGATTCCACATGGTTACTAAATGGGGACAATACTGTAGATTCCACATGGTTACTAAATGGAGACAATACTGTAGATTCCACATGGTTACAATACTGTAGATTCCCCATGGTTACTAAAATACTGTAGATTCCACATGGTTACTAAATGGAGACGATACTGTAGATTCCACATGGTTACTAAATGGAGACGATACTGTAGATTCCACATGGTTACTAAATGGAGACGATACTGTAGATTCCACAAGGTTACTAAATGGCTATTTTAACTGTTCTTGTGCTTCACGTGTTAACCACTGTAATACACAGTGATGACTTTGTTTTTCTTCGTTTTTCTATTATATGATATTCATAAAAAAATGTCGTAATGGCTCAATTGATTAGTTAATTGCGTAAAAAAAGAGACGTTTTAAGGTATCCTAACATTTACACAATGTAAGAATGTTAATGTCTGCAGACATTGCACTTTGATAGTTCTATTTTGTATTACATGGTCTGTTTTACTAAAAATACACAGAACGTAGAACTATATTGAGCACACTTCCTGTTTCTTCAGAAGGGAAATGCTTTTAGATTTAGAGTAAAGATGCATAATCGAGCTCAAAACTAGACCTGTTTTAAAGAATCATGACTGGGATCTTAGATGTTATAGGAGTATAACACCAGCTATTTCTCTGTTTTTTTTCTTTCTGAGTGTAGGCGCACAACAGGAAACTATTAAAGGACCTTGAACTTGGAATCTGAAGGAAACCCTGCCGTTCACCAGTTCCTGCAACAACAAGCACCGCCAGGGATGGCTGGAGAAAACCTGTACAATGTTACGGACGACATCCCATCCACTTGGAGCATCGTTGAAACCGTCGTTCAGTGGACGACGTTCTCCATCGGTTTTCCTCTGATCTGTCTGTCCATTTATGCCATGTACTTCCTGGTCAGAGCTGATCACATCGCTCCAGTCTACGTTATCAACCTTCTTATTGCAGATCTCATTCAGATCTGCACGAGGCCGTTCAACCTGTCTGGTACCTGGAAATTGATTGTGATGTTTATTGAATTCTTTGGTATTAGTGCGAGCATTGGTTTCATGGTGTGTGTTGCTCTGGAGAGATATCTCGTGATTGCATTTCCTCTCTGGTACCGTTTTCGTCGTAACATCAAATACTCGCTCATAATGTCCTCCGTCATCTGGGTTATCCCTTTCCTCCAAATCTCCATGTTATACCTCACGCCGACTCTCGATACGAAGCTGATTCTGTTTGCGGTTAACCTCCTCATACCCTTTCCATTGCTCGTATTCTTCCTCGCGGGCACGTTGAAAGCTCTGTCCGTCTCCGTCTCCGTGCCGGCTGTCGAACGGAGACGGATTATTGGTACCCTGGCCCTTGTGCTGGGCAATTACACAGTCCTGTTCTTACCCCTCATCATACAATATCTGATATCAGGGGTGACAGGCCGTCACAATGTAGAGATCGGGACACTCCTTGAGAGATTCAGCCCCCTTGTGGATCCCTTACTCTACGTGTTCATGAGAAAGGGAGCGAGGACACTCTTGCCTTCCCCTGCTTCGACAAGCTGATGGGTGACGAGGAGCAGAGCCAAGTCACTAACACTATGACCATGACTGAGAGTGTAGTAGAAGGCTCCAGGTAGGACAGATGCAGGGTAATGGACTGTATCTGTATTTAAAAAATATAAAAAAGTTACCATTCCTGTGTCTGTGAGAAGAATTCCAAAAACACAGTTAAAAATGGAAAAGACACCATTTGTTGTTTTGTCAGGTATTGTTGTATTTCTTTGCATCTTGGGACAGTATAAAAGTTTATTTTTTATTTTACCTTTATTTAAACGAGGCAAGTCAGTTAACAACAAATTCTTATTTTCAATGACGGCCTGGGAACAGTGGGTTAACTACCCTGTTCAGGGGCAGAACGACAGATTTGTACCTTGTCAGCTCGGGGATTTGAACTTGCAACCTTCCGGTTACTAGTCCAACGCTCTAACCACTAGGCTTGTAGTTAAAATGTGAAGAGTACATGCCTTGATTTTTTTTATATACAATACATGACATACTGTATTGTACTCAGCCCTATTCTGCATTGCGCTATCTGTGTTGGGCTTGTATTGCAGCTTTTCAGAAAAATATGGACTTGTTTCTTTCAATAAACTGATCATGTGGATATTTGAGATCACTCTCCTCTTTTGTTCCCATTCTCTCCCGGAGTCCCTTAAAAAAAAAGAGGACACTGAAAGTGGTCAGAGTTAGAGCCAGTTTGTTCATTGTAACTTGGTGACGCAGTGGACAGGGCAGATAGGGGTTTGAATGACTAGGCATGTTGGGCAGCCTTCCTTCTCCAGAGACACAGTCTGGTTGATGGGCTGACAGGGCTGCGTGAGAGACCCCTCAACGGGTTCCAGGAGAACGAACAGGGAGATCAGGAGGGAGGAACAGGGAGAACGGGAGAACACAGGAACAGGGAGATCGGGAGAACGCACAGGAACAGGGAGATCAGGAGAACGCACAGGAACAGGGAGATCAGGAGAACGCACAGGAACAGGGAGATCAGGAGAACGCACAGGAACAGGGAGATCAAGGTGCCGACACAGTGAGACCTAACATGCTGAAAGAGAGTCTAAGTGAAAACAAATTATTTTCTCTGGCATTAGAAATGGTACAGTGTAGATTGCTTATTATTTGCGAATAGTTGTAATAACTATATATAACAGTAAGAGAAGTCTGATCAATAGAGACGGGTTTACCTGAAGGACTCAGTCTGATCAATAGAGATGGGTTTACCTGAAGGACTCAGTCTGATCAATAGAGATGGGTTTACCTGAAGGACTCAGTCTGATCAATAGAGATGGGTTTACCTGAAGGACTCAGTCTGATCAATAGAGACGGGTTTACCTGAAGCACTCGGGCGGTCTATGTTTTGTCTTTATTTAGTATGGTCAGGGCGTGAGTTGGGGTGGGCAGTCTATGTTTTGTCTTTATTTAGTGTGGTCAGGGTGTGAGTTGGGGTTGGCAGTCTATGTTTAGGTTTCTGTTTTCGGCCCAGTATGGTTGTCAATCAGAGGCAGGTGTCGTTAGTTGTCTCTGACTGAGAATCATACTTGGGTAGCCTGGGTTTCACTGTTGGTTTGTGGGTGTTTGTTTCCTGTGTCAGTGTTTTGTCACCACACGGTCCTGTTTCAGGTTTCTGTTGGTTTGTGGGTGTTTGTTTCCTGTGTCAGTGTTTTGTCACCACACGGTCCTGCTCTCTGCTCATGATTTCTCCCCTTCACAACAACCTTGAATAGAACTGGTATTCAGGGTTGGAGGCTCTCTGCTCATGATTTCTCCCCTTCACAACAACCTTGAATAGAACTGGTAATATGATTTCTCCCCTTCACAACAACCTTGAATAGAACTGGTATTCAGGGTTGGAGGCTCTCTGCTCATGATTTCTCCCCCTTCACAACAACCTTGAATAGAACTGGTATTCAGGGTTGGAGGCTCTCTGCTCATGATTTCTCCCCCTTCACAACAACCTTGAATAGAACTGGTATTCAGGGTTGGAGGCTCTCTGCTCATGATTTCTCCCCCTTCACAACAACCTTGAATAGAATCCCATGTTGGTAACAGAATATATGACTTTAACACAATGACTTCCTCATGAACTCTACTTTGCACAGTTTAGACTTCTGTGACTCTGTACCTGTACCCCCACATTGACTCGGTACCTGTACCCCCACATTGACTCGGTACCTGTACCCCCGCACATTGACTCGGTACCTGTGCCCCCCCACATTGACTCGGTACCTGTACCCCCGCACATCGACTCGGTACCTGTACCCCCGCACATCGCTCGGTACCTGTACCCCCACACATTGACTCGGTACCTGTACCCCCACATTGACTCTGTACCTGTACCCCCACGCATCGACTCGGTACCTGTACCCCCACGCATCGACTCGGTACCTGTACCCCCGCCCATCGACTCGGTACCTGTACCCCCACGCATCGACTCGGTACCTGTACCCCTGCGCATCGACTCGGTACCTGTACCCCCACACATCGACTCGGTACCTGTACCCCCACGCATCGACTCTGTACCTGTACCCCCACGCATCGACTCGGTACCTGTACCCCCACGCATCGACTCGGTACCTGTAGCCCAGCGCATCGACTCGGTACCTGTAGCCCCCACATTGACTCGGTACCTGTACCCCCACGCATCGACTCGGTACCTGTACCCCCACGCATCGACTCGGTACCTGTAGCCCAGCGCATCGACTCGGTACCTGTAGCCCCCACATTGACTCGATACCTGTACCCCCACGCATCGACTCGGTACCTGTAGCCCCGCACATCGACTCGGTACCTGTAGCCCCCACATTGACTCGGTACCTGTACCCCCACACATCGACTCGGTACCTGTACCCCCGCGCATTGACTCGGTACCTGAACTCCCACACATCGAATTCCAAAAGTGTGCAAAGCTGTCATCAAGGCAAAGGGTGGCTACTTTGAAGAATCTCAAATATAAAATATTTATTTACAACTTTTTTGTTGTTGGTCACTACATGATTCTATATGTGTTCTTTCATAGTTTTCATGTCATCCATATTATTCTACAATGTAGAAAATAGTAAAAATGGAAAAAAAACCTTGAATGAGCAGGTGTGTCCAAACTTTTGACAGGTACTGTATGTAACCCCACAATTTCAACATTAGTGACAAGGAAGTCATTTTTCTGAAGTATTTGCACAATATTTCATTTGTTGCATTTGTGTGTGGTGGAGGACAGTTGTCACATTTCATCATTGTCTCAACATATTGGTTTTAAGTCTGATGGACCTAGACATTGTGACTGACCTATAAAAGTATGGTGGAATATCACTAGTAAGTTTGTTTTATTTTCTCAAGTAGCTGCCTGTACTCCAGCACATCAAGTCTGTGAATATAAAACTAACAGCTTCTTCACCCAAAGAGGTGTATGCATATTAGAGGTCGACCGATTCATCGGAAGGGCCGATTCATTAGGGCCGATTCATTAGGGCCGATTTTTTTTATACCTTTATTTAACTGCAAGTCAGTTAAGAACAAATTCTTATTTTCAATGACGGCCCATGGTTTAGAAGGAAATAGTCCTATAATTCCTATAATAACTACAACCTAAAACTTCTTACCTGGGAATATTGAAGACTCATGTTAAAAGGTAAAAGGAACTACCAGCTTTCATATGTTCTCATGTTCTGAGCAAAGAACTGAAACGTTAGCTTTCTTATATAGCACATATTGCACTTTTACTTTCTTCTTCAACACTATGTTTTACATTATTTAAACCAAATTGAACATGTTTCATTATTTATTTGAGGCTAAATTGATTTTATTGATGTATTATATTAAGTAAGGGAACACCCCCCCTGAAATGGACAAAAATGAATGGGAAGTCATTGGCACTGGAGAAACCATATACACGGTGTCCAATACCACTCAATTCGGCGTCGTTTCGTTCAAAGTTGATTGCAAATGCCATATGGCAAATGCCAGGTGTAACACTTTAAAAATCCAACAGGTGGCGAGTGCGCTCCACCGTGGTTTTTCATATTGCAAATGTAACACAAGTCAACATCCAAAAGTAACATTTTTAAAAAGTGAATAAAAAAAAAAAAACTTATCACCCCCTTAAAAAAGTGCTTTCTGAACCGTTTCTTGAAAATCTTTCGATTTTTTTGTCAATTACACATGTGTAAGAACTGTATGAATATACTTTTGTCAACTTTTATGATCATTATTTTTCTTTAAAATTCTTTTTTTTTTTTTACTTGTCCATTTGCAATATGATTTCATAGGAAGTCAAAAGTCACTTTATTTTGGCCAAATGCCATAAGAAATGTCCAAATGCAATATGAAAGATTTGAAAATGCCAAATCAGGATGTTATGTCCATTTGCCATGTACCATCACAAATTTGACATGCTCAAAAATACTGCAGAAATGCAAAATTGACTGGCCTGATGAACTCGGGATGGCCGGGCAGTGATAGTGGTTCCTCTCCATCGCTTGTTGTGTTGATTTCATCATGTCCATTTGGTGATGTTTTTTTCAATGTTGAATCATATTGCAAATGCATGTGCATTTGCAATATGTTTCAATGGGCATTTACCATCACAAATTTGTCATGCTCAAAAATCCTGCAGGAATGCTAAATTGACTGGCCTGATGAACACAGGATGGCCGGGCAGTGATTCTGGTTCCTCTCCATCACTCGTTAGGGTTGATTTCAGAATGTCACTTTTGGTGATGGTAACTCACTGTCTAAACATATTGCAAATGGACAAAAGTCACCAGCAAGTCACCGTCCATCAGTCAATTAGAAATCATTCTGACACCAAACTGATACAAACTGACACCAAACCCACTTTTTCCAACTCGTTTAGAAGCCAACTATCACATACTTCAGAGCTGGCCCAACATTCACAACGCCTTCTGTTCAAACCATAATGAAAACGTAAAACACGTAGTTACGTTCCAGCTGCGGGTCCAGTTCTGACATCATGTGTAGGCCTAGCTGAGGCGACCCCGAATCCCAAGTTTCGGCTCGATAGGTAATTTGTTGCCCGAGCAATACACTAATTGGTTCTGAAAATCCACTTTTTTCCATGCCTTGCTACGGGGTCCTTGAATGAGCTATCGGATAGAAAGAAACGTTGGATAAGAGGTCTAAATGACTTAAATGTAAATGTAAATGTCTATATGGGCCGAGACGTTTGCAATGCACCTAGTCTTGCAACTCTGGGACATTTCTAAATGTCGTCATTTTCGTGATGCAAAAATGAAATTATTGCAAATGTATGAGGCTGTTTCTCGATCCGAGAACCTTCTAGAGCCACGTAACTCACCTTGCACTATCGACCTGAGGTCTAGAACAGGTTTCTAAAGTTTCGGAAGTCTATGTCTGACGGTTCTTTAATAGTTCGAACAAGGTTAACTAATGCAGGCAGTGTATGTCTCCATGCACCCCAATGTGTCCCTCCTTCCAAGCTGTGTGTGTGTGTGATTTAGTTTTATTATTCTATTCTATTCTATTCTATTCTATTAAATTTTATGGGAAAAATGACTGATTTACAGTTCATGGGGGTTGCCTAATCACACATATGAAGTTTTGGACAGATCTGACTTTTTAACCCCTCGAAACAGCCCCTGAGACACCAATTATGGCACTTCCGGTTGGCACAGGAAGCTATAGGTAAAGACATATCCTCATTGGGGCTTTTACAGAATCCTGGGTCTTAAGTGTTTACTTTAAGAACTGACCGATTTACACAGGGTTGAATGCACTATGTCTATCAAACTGCAGGCAGGGTATGGATATGCACTTTTGGGGTGATTTTAACCACTTCCGGTTGCTACAGGAAGCTTAAAATCGACACAGGTAGACCTCATACTGGCCTGATGGACTGTCATTGAAGACAGGTTTATAAGGCATTCATAACCTACATAGGCTTTAGGTTGACTTTAGAGGAGCAGGCAATGTATTCCTATGGGGAGAGAAGTCATTATAATCTGTGAGATCAAAAAACCCTGTTTTACTGTTAAGGGTTAATGCCACACGGTCAAGGTTAGGCTTGCACGGATCGGGAGGACCTCAGGAATGTACCTGAGGTCGAATTGTGCTTCTCACCCTAACGATTCTCTCACTGTCACCCAAAAGCAAATGACATTTAGGGCAGGCTTCATTTTGGGCCTAATTTTCTAATGGTCGCTGCACCAGAGCGGGCTACGGTCAAGCGGGGCATCTCGTTGAACTCGGCACGGCCTAGAGAATATGGAAATGCCATTGCAGGTTCTGTGTGTCTTTAAGCACTGCACTTTGTCATCCTTGCTTGTGTGTGTGTGTGTGTGTGTGTGTGTGTGTGTGTGTGTGTGTGTGTGTGTGTGTGTGTGTGTGTGCGTGCGTGCGTGCGTGCGTGCGTGCGTGCGTGCGTGCGTGCGTGCGTGTGTGTGTGCGTGAGAGAGAGAGCTTTTCTTTGACATCTGTTGGGGAAATGACTGACTTACAGTTCATGGGGGTTGCCTAATCACACATATGAAGTTTTGAAAAGATCTGACCTTTTTTAACCCTTCGAAACAGCACCTATGACATCATTTTAAGGCACTTCTGGTTTACACAGGAAGCTGAACGCGACCTCTAATGCGTATGATAAGATGTGTGCATGAAGCGTATTATGTCATATTCCTGTTGTCCTTCTGAAATACATGGAAGTGGAAACAGTGTGGAATGGATTAGGTCCGGGGATCTTTTAACCACTGGTAGTGATGTCATGTGATCTCCCTGACCAATCAGCTGTCGAAGACAAATGATACAGTAACACACATTGTGCAATGACTTTTGACATCCTGGAGTGGTGGACTTCCTGTCTCACAGTATTGAAGGCTCAGACGTGCATGCTGTATTGTCACTGGGTCTGTGAGTATCTGTGAGTATCTGTGCTGTTGTCACGCCTTGGTCATTGTATTTTGTGTTTTTGTTATATGTTTGGGTAGGCCAGGGTGTGACATGGGTTTATATTGTTGTTTTTCGTATTGGGGTTTGTAGTATTTGGGATCGCGGATGTTTAGGGGTGTTGTATAGGCTTGGCTGCCTGAGGCGATTCTCAATCAGAGTCAGGTGATTCTCGTTGTCTCTGATTGGGAACCGTATTTAGGTAGCCTGAGTTTCGCTCTGTATTTCGTGGGTGTTTGTTCCTGTCTCTGTGTTGTAGTCACCAGATAGGCTGTAATTAGTTTTCACGTTTCGTATGTTGTTTTCGTATTTCAGTTATTTCATGTACCGTCTTATCATTCATTAAAGTCATGAGTAACAAACACGCTGCATTTCGGTCCGACTCTCTTCCTTCAACAGACGAACGCCGTTACAGCTGTATTGTCACTGGGTGTGCACCGTGAGTATCTGTGAGTATCTGTATCTGTATCTGTATCTGTATCTGTATCTGTATCTGTTTCTGTGCTGTATCTGTATCTGTATCTGTATCTGTATCTGTATCTGTATCTGTATCTGTATCTGTATCTGTATCTGTATCTGTGCTGTATCTGTATCTGTATCTGTATCTGTATCTGTATCTGTATCTGTATCTGTATCTGTGCTGTATCTGTATCTGTATCTGTATCTGTGCTGTATCTGTATCTGTATCTGTATCTGTTTCTGTTTCTGTGCTGTATCTGTATCTGTATCTGTATCTCTGTATCTGTATCTGTATCTGTATCTGTGCTGTATCTGTATCTGTATCTGTATCTGTATCTGTATCTGTATGTATCTGTATCTGTATGCTGTATCTGTATCTGTATCTGTATCTGTATCTGTATCTGTATCTGTATCTGTATCTGTATCTGTATCTGTATCTGTATCTGTATCTGTATCTGTATCTGTATCTGTATCTGTATCTGTATCTGTGTATCTGTATCTGTATCTGTATCTGTATCTGTGCTGTATCTGTTCTGTATCTGTGCTGTATCTGTATCTGTATCTGTATCTGTATCTGTATCTGTGCTGTATCTGTATCTGTATCTGTATCTGTATCTGTATCTGTATCTGTATCTGTGCTGTATCTGTATCTGTATCTGTATCTGTGCTGTATCTGTATATGTATCTGTATCTGTGCTGTATCTGTATCTGTATCTGTATCTGTATCTGTATCTGTATCTGTATCTGTATCTGTATCTGTATCTGTATCTGTATCTGTATCTGTATCTGTATCTGTATCTGTGCTGTATCTGTATCTGTATCTGTATCTGTATCTGTATCTGTATCTGTATCTGTATCTGTATCTGTATCTGTATCTGTATCTGTATCTGTATCTGTGCTGTATCTGTATCTGTATCTGTATCTGTATCTGTATCTGTATCTGTATCTGTATCTGTATCTGTATCTGTATCTGTATCTGTATCTGTATCTGTATCTGTATCTGTATCTGTATCTGTATCTGTATCTGTGTGTATCTGTATCTGTATCTGTATCTGTGCTGTATCTGTATCTGTATCTGTATCTGTGCTGTATCTGTATCTGTATCTGTATCTGTATCTGTATCTGTATCTGTATCTGTATCTGTATCTGTATCTGTATCTGTATCTGTATCTGTATCTGTATCTGTATCTGTATCTGTATCTGTATCTGTATCTGTATCTGTATCTGTATCTGTATCTGTATCTGTATCTGTATCTGTATCTGTATCTGTATCTGTATCTGTATCTGTCTGTATCTGTATCTGTATCTGTATCTGTGCTGTATCTGTATCTGTATCTGTATCTGTATCTGTATCTGTATCTGTATCTGTATCTGTATCTGTATCTGTATCTGTATCTGTATCTGTATCTGTATCTGTGCTGTATCTGTATCTGTATCTGTATCTGTATCTGTATCTGTATCTGTGCTGTATCTGTATCTGTATCTGTGCTGTATCTGTATCTGTGCTGTATCTGTATCTGTGCTGTATCTGTATCTGTGAGTATCTGTATCTGTATCTGTGCTGTATCTGTATCTGTGCTGTATCTGTATCTGTATCTGTATCTGTATCTGTATCTGTATCTGTATCTGTATCTGTATCTGTATCTGTATCTGTATCTGTATCTGTATCTGTATCTGTATCTGTATGTATCTGTATCTGTATCTGTATCTGTATCTGTATCTGTGCTGTATCTGTATCTGTATCTGTGCTGTATCTGTATCTGTATCTGTATCTGTGCTGTATCTGTATCTGTATCTGTATCTGTATCTGTATCTGTATCTGTGCTGTATCTGTATCTGTGCTGTATCTGTATCTGTGCTGTATCTGTATCTGTATCTGTATCTGTATCTGTATCTGTATCTGTATCTGTGCTGTATCTGTATCTGTATCTGTATCTGTGCTGTATCTGTATCTGTATCTGTATCTGTGCTGTATCTGTATCTGTGCTGTATCTGTATCTGTGCTGTAGCTCTATCTGTATCTGTATCTGTGCTGTAGCTCTATCTGTATCTGTATCTGTGCTGTAGCTCTATCTCTATCTGTATCTGTGAGTATCTGTATCTGTATCTGTGAGTATCTGTATCTGTGAGTATCTTTATCTGTGCTGTATCTGTATCTGTATCTGTATCTGTGCTGTATCTGTATCTGTATCTGTATCTTTATCTGTGCTGTATCTGTATCTGTATCTGTATCTGTATCTGTATCTGTATCTGTGAGTATCTGTATCTGTATCTGTGAGTATCTGTATCTGTATCTGTGAGTATCTGTATCTGTATCTGTATCTGTGAGTATCTGTATCTGTATCTGTATCTGTGAGTATCTGTATCTGTATCTGTGAGTATCTGTATCTGTATCTATGAGTATCTGTGCTGTATCTGTATCTGTGAGTATCTGTGCTGTATCTGTATCTGTGAGTATCTGTATCTGTATCTGTGAGTATCTGTATCTGTATCTGTGAGTATCTGTATCTGTATCTGTGAGTATCTGTATCTGTATCTGTGAGTATCTGTA
The DNA here is from genome assembly GCF_021184085.1 of Oncorhynchus gorbuscha. Classification (NCBI taxonomy): domain Eukaryota; kingdom Metazoa; phylum Chordata; class Actinopteri; order Salmoniformes; family Salmonidae; genus Oncorhynchus; species Oncorhynchus gorbuscha. The sequence goes on from NW_025746141.1 coordinate 32,265, forward strand.
TCTGTGCTGTAAAAATGGCATGTTTCTAACTTGCATTTCCACTTCCTGATAATGAGTTGATTTGATAGGTGCTACAAGAGGAACGCCAGTCAATCTAATGGAACCACCAGGTAAGACCAGGTAGATTCCCCATGGTTACTACATGGAGACAATACTGTAGATTCCACATGGTTACTACATGGAGACAATACTGTAGATTCCACATGGTTACTACATGGAGACAATACTGTAGATTCCACATGGAGACAATACTGTAGATTCCACATGGTTACTACATGGAGACGATACTGTAGATTCCACATGGTTACTACATGGAGACGATACTGTAGATTCCACATGGAGACAATACTGTAGATTCCACATGGTTACTACATGGAGACGATACTGTAGATTCCACATGGTTACTACATGGAGACAATACTGTAGATTCCACATGGTTACTACATGGAGACAATACTGTAGATTCCCCATGGTTACTACATGGAGACAATACTGTAGATTCCACATGGTTACAATACTGTAGATTCCACATGGGTACAATACTGTAGATTCCACATGGTTACTACATGGAGACAATACTGTAGATTCCACATGGTTACTACATGGAGACGATACTGTAGATTCCACATGGTTACAATACTGTAGATTCCACATGGTTACAATACTGTAGATTCCACATGGTTACTACATGGAGACAATACTGTAGATTCCACATGGTTACTACATGGAGACGATACTGTAGATTCCACATGGTTACTACATGGAGACAATACTGTAGATTCCACATGGTTACTACATGGAGACAATACTGTAGATTCCACATGGTTACAATACTGTAGATTCCACATGGTTACTACATGGAGACGATACTGTAGATTCCACATGGTTACTACATGGAGACAATACTGTAGATTCCACATGGTTACAATACTGTAGATTCCACATGGTTACAATACTGTAGATTCCACATGGTTACTACATGGAGACAATACTGTAGATTCCACATGGTTACTACATGGAGACGATACTGTAGATTCCACATGGTTACTACATGGAGACAATACTGTAGATTCCCCATGGTTACTACATGGAGACAATACTGTAGATTCCACATGGTTACTACATGGAGACAATACTGTAGATTCCACATGGTTACTACATGGAGACAATACTGTAGATTCCACATGGTTACTACATGGAGACAATACTGTAGATTCCACATGGTTACTACATGGAGACAATACTGTAGATTCCACATGGTTACTACATGGAGACAATACTGTAGATTCCACATGGTTACAATACTGTAGATTCCCCATGGTTACAATACTGTAGATTCCACATGGTTACTACATGGAGACAATACTGTAGATTCCACATGGTTACAATACTGTAGATTCCACATGGTTACTACATGGAGACAATACTGTAGATTCCACATGGTTACTAAATGGAGACAATACTGTAGATTCCACATGGTTACTACATGGAGACAATACTGTAGATTCCACATGGTTACTAAATGGCGACAATACTGTAGATTCCACATGGTTACAATACTGTAGATTCCCCATGGTTACTAAATGGAGACAATACTGTAGATTCCACATGGTTACTACATGGAGACAATACTGTAGATTCCACATGGTTACAATACTGTAGATTCCCCATGGTTACAATACTGTAGATTCCACATGGTTACTACATGGAGACGATACTGTAGATTCCACATGGTTACTAAATGGAGACGATACTGTAGATTCCACATGGTTACAATACTGTAGATTCCACATGGTTACTACATGGAGACAATACTGTAGATTCCACATGGTTACAATACTGTAGATTCCACATGGTTACAATACTGTAGATTCCACATGGTTACTACATGGAGACAATACTGTAGATTCCACATGGTTACTACATGGAGACGATACTGTAGATTCCACATGGTTACTACATGGAGACAATACTGTAGATTCCACATGGTTACTACATGGAGACAATACTGTAGATTCCACATGGTTACAATACTGTAGATTCCACATGTTTACTACATGGAGACGATACTGTAGATTCCACATGGTTACTACATGGAGACAATACTGTAGATTCCACATGGTTACAATACTGTAGATTCCACATGGTTACAATACTGTAGATTCCACATGGTTACTACATGGAGACAATACTGTAGATTCCACATGGTTACTACATGGAGACAATACTGTAGATTCCACATGGTTACTACATGGAGACAATACTGTAGATTCCCCATGGTTACTACATGGAGACAATACTGTAGATTCCACATGGTTACTACATGGAGACAATACTGTAGATTCCACATGGTTACTACATGGAGACAATACTGTAGATTCCACATGGTTACTACATGGAGACAATACTGTAGATTCCACATGGTTACTACATGGAGACAATACTGTAGATTCCACATGGTTACTACATGGAGACAATACTGTAGATTCCACATGGTTACTACATGGAGACAATACTGTAGATTCCACATGGTTACAATACTGTAGATTCCCCATGGTTACAATACTGTAGATTCCACATGGTTACTACATGGAGACAATACTGTAGATTCCACATGGTTACAATACTGTAGATTCCACATGGTTACTACATGGAGACAATACTGTAGATTCCACATGGTTACTAAATGGAGACAATACTGTAGATTCCACATGGTTACTACATGGAGACAATACTGTAGATTCCACATGGTTACTAAATGGCGACAATACTGTAGATTCCACATGGTTACAATACTGTAGATTCCCCATGGTTACTAAATGGAGACAATACTGTAGATTCCACATGGTTACTACATGGAGACAATACTGTAGATTCCACATGGTTACAATACTGTAGATTCCCCATGGTTACAATACTGTAGATTCCACATGGTTACTACATGGAGACGATACTGTAGATTCCACATGGTTACTAAATGGAGACGATACTGTAGATTCCACATGGTTACAATACTGTAGATTCCACATGGTTACTACATGGAGACAATACTGTAGATTCCACATGGTTACTAAATGGCGACAATACTGTAGATTCCACATGGTTACAATACTGTAGATTCCCCATGGTTACTAAATGGAGACAATACTGTAGATTCCACATGGTTACTACATGGAGACAATACTGTAGATTCCACATGGTTACAATACTGTAGATTCCCCATGGTTACTAAATGGAGACAATACTGTAGATTCCACATGGTTACAATACTGTAGATTCCCCATGGTTACTACATGGAGACAATACTGTAGATTCCACATGGTTACAATACTGTAGATTCCACATGGTTACAATACTGTAGATTCCCCATGGTTACTACATGGAGACAATACTGTAGATTCCACATGGTTACTAAATGGAGACGATACTGTAGATTCCACATGGTTACTAAATGGAGACGATACTGTAGATTCCACAAGGTTACTAAATGGCGACAATACTGTAGATTCCACATGGTTACAATACTGTAGATTCCACATGGTTACTAAATGGAGACGATACTGTAGATTCCACATGGTTACTAAATGGAGACGATACTGTAGATTCCACATGGTTACTAAATGGAGACAATACTGTAGATTCCACATGGTTACAATACTGTAGATTCCACATGGTTACTAAATGGAGACAATACTGTAGATTCCACATGGTTACAATACTGTAGATTCCCCATGGTTACAATACTGTAGATTCCACATGGTTACAATACTGTAGATTCCACATGGTTACTAAATGGAGACAATACTGTAGATTCCACATGGTTACAATACTGTAGATTCCCCATGGTTACAATACTGTAGATTCCACATGGTTACTACATGGTTACAATACTGTAGATTCCACATGGTTACAATACTGTAGATTCCACATGGTTACAATACTGTAGATTCCACATGGTTACTAAATGGGGACAATACTGTAGATTCCACATGGTTACTAAATGGAGACAATACTGTAGATTCCACATGGTTACAATACTGTAGATTCCCCATGGTTACAATACTGTAGATTCCACATGGTTACTAAATGGAGACGATACTGTAGATTCCACATGGTTACTAAATGGAGACGATACTGTAGATTCCACATGGTTACTAAATGGAGACGATACTGTAGATTCCACATGGTTACTAAATGGCTATTTTAACTGTTCTTGTGCTTCACGTGTTAACCACTGAAATACACAGTGATGACTTTGTTTTTCTTCGTTTTTTCTATTATATGATATTCATAAAAAAATGTCGTAATGGCTCAATTGATTAGTTAATTGCGTAAAAAAAGAGACGTTTTAAGGTATCCTAACATTTACACAATGTAAGAATGTTAATGTCTGCAGACATTGCACTTTGATAGTTCTATCTTGTATTACATGGTCTGTTTTACTAAAAATACACAGAACGTAGAACTATATTGAGCACACTTCCTGTTTCTTTAGAAGGGAAATGCTTTTAGATTTAGAGTAAAGATGCATAATCGAGCTCAAAACTAGACCTGTTTTAAAGAATCATGACTGGGATCTTAGATGTTATAGGAGTATAACACCAGCTATTTCTCTGTTTTTTTTCTTTCTGAGTGTAGGCGCACAACAGGAAACTATTAAAGGACCTTGAACTTGGAATCTGAAGGAAACCCTGCCGTTCACCAGTTCCTGCAACAACAAGCACCGCCAGGGATGGCTGGAGAAAACCTGTACAATGTTACGGACGACATCCCATCCACTTGGAGCATCGTTGAAACCGTCGTTCAGTGGACGACGTTCTCCATCGGTTTTCCTCTGATCTGTCTGTCCATTTATGCCATGTACTTCCTGGTCAGAGCTGATCACATCACTCCAGTCTACGTTATCAACCTTCTTATTGCAGATCTCATTCAGATCTGCACGAGGCCGTTCAACCTGTCTGGTACCTGGAAATTGATTGTGATGTTTATTGAATTCTTTGGTATTAGTGCGAGCATTGGTTTCATGGTGTGTGTTGCTCTGGAGAGATATCTCGTGATTGCATTTCCTCTCTGGTACCGTTTTCGTCGTAACATCAAATACTCGCTCATAATGTCCTCCGTCATCTGGGTTATCCCTTTCCTCCAAATCTCCATGTTATACCTCACGCCGACTCTCGATACGAAGCTGATTCTGTTTGCGGTTAACCTCCTCATACCCTTTCCATTGCTCGTATTCTTCCTCGCGGGCACGTTGAAAGCTCTGTCCGTCTCCGTCTCCGTGCCGGCTGTCGAACGGAGACGGATTATTGGTACCCTGGCCCTTGTGCTGGGCAATTACACAGTCCTGTTCTTACCCCTCATCATACAATATCTGATATCAGGGGTGACAGGCCGTCACAATGTAGAGATCGGGACACTCCTTGAGAGATTCAGCCCCCTTGTGGATCCCTTACTCTACGTGTTCATGAGAAAGGGAGCGAAGGACACTCTTGCCTTCCCCTGCTTCGACAAGCTGATGGGTGACGAGGAGCAGAGCCAAGTCACTAACACTATGACCATGACTGAGAGTGTAGTAGAAGGCTCCAGGTAGGACAGATGCAGGGTAATGGACTGTATCTGTATTTAAAAAATATAAAAAAGTTACCATTCCTGTGTCTGTGAGAAGAATTCCAAAAACACAGTTAAAAATGGAAAAGACACCATGTTGTTTTGTCAGGTATTGTTGTATTTCTTTGCATCTTGGGACAGTATAAAAGTTTATTTTTTATTTTACCTTTATTTAAACGAGGCAAGTCAGTTAACAACAAATTCTTATTTTCAATGACGGCCTGGGAACAGTGGGTTAACTACCCTGTTCAGGGGCAGAACGACAGATTTGTACCTTGTCAGCTCGGGGATTTGAACTTGCAACCTTCCGGTTACTAGTCCAACGCTCTAACCACTAGGCTTGTAGTTAAAATGTGAAGAGTACATGCCTTGATTTTTTTATATACAATACATGACATACTGTATTGTACTCAGCCCTATTCTGCATTGCGCTATCTGTGTTGGGCTTGTATTGCAGCTTTTCAGAAAAATATGGACTTGTTTCTTTCAATAAACTGATCATGTGGATATTTGAGATCACTCTCCTCTTTTGTTCCCATTCTCTCCCGGAGTCCCTTTAAAAAAAAGAAGACACTGAAAGTGGTCAGAGTTAGAGCCAGTTTGTTCATTGTAACTTGGTGACGCAGTGGCCAGGGCAGATAGGGGTTTGAATGACTAGGCATGTTGGGCAGCCTTCCTTCTCCAGAGACACAGTCTGGTTGATGGGCTGACAGGGCTGCGTGAGAGACCCCTCAACGGGTTCCAGGAGAACGAACAGGGAGATCAGGAGAACGCACAGGAACAGGGAGAACGGGAGAACGCACAGGAACAGGGAGATCAGGAGAACGCACAGGAACAGGGAGATCAGGAGAACGCACAGGAACAGGGAGATCAGGAGAACGCACAGGAACAGGGAGATCAAGGTGCCGACACAGTGAGACCTAACATGCTGAAAGAGAGTCTAAGTGAAAACAAATTATTTTCTCTGGCATTAGAAATGGTACAGTGTAGATTGCTTATTATTTGCGAATAGTTGTAATAACTATATATAACAGTAAGAGAAGTCTGATCAATAGAGACGGGTTTACCTGAAGGACTCAGTCTGATCAATAGAGATGGGTTTACCTGAAGGACTCAGTCTGATCAATAGAGATGGGTTTACCTGAAGGACTCAGTCTGATCAATAGAGATGGGTTTACCTGAAGGACTCAGTCTGATCAATAGAGACGGGTTTACCTGAAGCACTCGGGCGGTCTATGTTTTGTCTTTATTTAGTATGGTCAGGGCGTGAGTTGGGGTGGGCAGTCTATGTTTTGTCTTTATTTAGTGTGGTCAGGGTGTGAGTTGGGGTTGGCAGTCTATGTTTAGGTTTCTGTTTTCGGCCCAGTATGGTTGTCAATCAGAGGCAGGTGTCGTTAGTTGTCTCTGACTGAGAATCATACTTGGGTAGCCTGGGTTTCACTGTTGGTTTGTGGGTGTTTGTTTCCTGTGTCAGTGTTTTGTCACCACACGGTCCTGTTTCAGGTTTCTGTTGGTTTGTGGGTGTTTGTTTCCTGTGTCAGTGTTTTGTCACCACACGGTCCTGCTCTCTGCTCATGATTTCTCCCCTTCACAACAACCTTGAATAGAACTGGTATTCAGGGTTGGAGGCTCTCTGCTCATGATTTCTCCCCTTCACAACAACCTTGAATAGAACTGGTATTCAGGGTTGGAGGCTCTCTGCTCATGATTTCTCCCCTTCACAACAACCTTGAATAGAACTGGTATTCAGGGTTGGAGGCTAACAGAATATGATTTCTCCCCCTTCACAACAACCTTGAATAGAACTGGTATTCAGGGTTTAGACTTCTGCTCATGATTTCTCCCCTTTCACAACAACCTTGAATTGAATCCCATGTTGGTAACAGAATAGATGACTTTAACACAATGACTTCCTCATGAACTCTACTTTGCACAGTTTAGACTTCTTGACTCGGTACCTGTACCCCCACACATTGACTCGGTACCTGTACCCCCACACATTGACTCGGTACCTGTACCCCCACACATTGACTCGGTACCTGTACCCCCACACATTGACTCGGTACCTGTACCCCCACACATTGACTCGGTACCTGTACCCCCACATTGACTCGGTACCTGTACCCCCACATTGACTTGGTACCAGTACCCCCGCACATTGATTCGGTACCTGTACCCCCGCACATTGACTCGGTACCTGTACCCCCGCACATTGACTCGGTACCTGTACCCCCGCACATTGACTCTGTACCGGTTGTCTACCTGTGCATGTTGTCTACCTGTGCATGTTGTCTACCTGTGCATGTTGTCTACCTGTGCATGGTGTCTACCTGTGCATGGTGTCTACCTGTGCATGGTGTCTACCTGTGCATGGTGTCTACCTGTGCATGGTGTCTACCTGTGCATGGTGTCTACCTGTGCATGTTGTCTACCTGTGCATGGTGTCTACCTGTGCATGGTGTCTACCTGTGCATGTTGTCTACCTGTGCATGGTGTCTACCTGTGCATGGTGTCTACCTGTGCATGTTGTCTACCTGTGCATGGTGTCTACCTGTGCATGTTGTCTACCTGTGCATGGTGTCTACCTGTGCATAGGCTACAATTTTACCATTTGATGAATGGAAAAAGACAGTTACAAAACACCAAGAAATGTTCCTAATAACATGAACAGGTTACCATTGATTAGGCCTACATGAATAGGTTACCATTGATTAGGCCTACATGAACAGGTTACCATTGATTAGGCCTACAGGTTACCATTGATTAGGCCTACATGAATAGGTTACCATTGATTAGGCCTACAGGTTACCATTGATTAGGCCTACAGGTTACCATTGATCAGGCCTACATGAACAGGTTACCATTGATCAGGCCTACATGAACAGGTTACCATTGATCAGGCCTACATGAATAGGTTACCATTGATTAGGCCTACATGAACAGGTTACCATTGATTAGTCCTTAGTTGATGACAAACTGACCTTTGTTTTTAGCCTGAAAAGTCAGGACCCCAGAAATGGGGCTGAAACCCAAGAACAACAGCATGCACAGCATGAACCGACGGTTGGATGGTTACGGTAAGGACAGCCAGCACAGCATGGACCGACGGTTGGATGGTTACGGTAAGGACAGCCAGTACGGACCGACAGTTGGATGGTTAAGGTAAGGACAGCCAGCACAGCACGGACCGACAGTTGGATGGTTAAGGCAAAGGACAGCATGCACAGCATGGACCGACGGTTGGATGGTTAAGGTAAGGACAGCCAGCATGGACCGACGGTTGGATGGTTAAGGTAAGGACAGCCAGCACAGCATGGACCGACGGTTGGATGGTTACGGTAAGGACAGCCAGTACGGACCGACAGTTGGATGGTTAAGGTAAGGACAGCCAGCACAGCACGGACCGACGGTTGGATGGTTAAGGTAAGGACAGCCAGCATGGACCGACGGTTGGATGGTTAAGGTAAGGACAGCCAGCACAGCATGGACCGACGGTTGGATGGTTAAGGTAAGGACAGCCAGCACAGCACGGACCGACAGTTGGATGGTTAAGGTAAGGACAGCCAGCACAGCACGGACCGACAGTTGGATGGTTAAGGTAAGGACAGCCAGCACAGCATGGACCGACGGTTGGATGGTTAAGGCAAAGGACAGCATGCACAGCATGGACCGACGGTTGGATGGTTAAGGTAAGGACAGCCAGCACAGCATGGACCGACGGTTGGATGGTTAAGGTAAGGACAGGCAGCACAGCATGGACCGATGGTCCTGACTGACATACTGACAGAACTAATATTAGGGTCATGTGCCTTGGCAGAACTAATATTAGGGCCATGGACCTTGGCAGAACTAATATTAGGGTCATGGACCTTGGCAGAACTAATATTAGGGTCATGGGCCTTGGCAGAACTAATATTAGGGTCATGGGCCTTGGCAGAACTAATATTAGGGTCATGGGCCTTGGCAGAACTAATATTAGGGTCATGGGCCTTGGCAGAACTAATATTAGGGTCATGGGCCTTGGCAGAACTAATATTAGGGTCATGGGCCTTGGCAGAACTAATATTAGGGTCATTGACCTTGGCAGAACTAATATTAGGGTCATGGACCTTGGCAGAACTAATATTAGGGTCATGGGCCTTGGCAGAACTAATATTAGGGTCATGGGCCTTGGCAGAACTAATATTAGGGTCATGGGCCTTGGCAGAACTAATATTAGGGTCATGGACCTTGGCAGAACTAATATTAGGGTCATGGGCCTTGGCAGAACTAATATTAGGGTCATTGACCTTGGAATACTGACAGAACTAATATTAGGGTCATTGAGCTTGGCAGAACTAATATTCAGGTCATGGACCTTGGCAGAACTAATATTAGGGTCATGGGCCTTGGCAGAACTAATATTAGGATCATTGAGCTTGGCAGAACTAATATTCAGGTCATGGACCTTGACAGAACTAATATTTGTTAGATCACTGGTTGACCAGTCATTCAGAGTACTGAGGGTAACAGATGTTAGATCACTGGTTGACCAGTCAGAGTACTGGAGGGTCAGAGACCAGATCACTGGTTGACCAGTCAGAGTACTGGAGGGTCACAGATGTTAGATCACTGGTTGACCAGTCAGAGTACTGGAGGGTCAGAGACCAGATCACTGGTTGACCAGTCAGAGTACTGGAGGGTCACAGATGTTAGATCACTGGTTGACCAGTCATTCAGAGTACTGGAGGGTAACAGATGTTAGATCACTGGTTGACCAGTCATTCAGAGTACTGGAGGGTCAGAGACAAGATCACTGGTTGACCAGTCAGTACTGGAGGGTAACAGATGTTAGATCACTGGTTGACCAGTCAGAGTACTGGAGGGTCACAGAGACCAGATCACTGGTTGACCAGTCATTCAGAGTACTGGAGGGTCAGAGACCAGATCACTGGTTGACCAGTCACACCTGCCTTTAACATTGCTGGTCACCTCAGAAGAAAACTCTCATTAGTTTACAAAGAGAGACCATATTTGGGAGGTTGTAAAGGCAACTCCTGATCATCTGGAGCTGCACATCACACATTCACGAGCCACCTCCACTATTACTGTAAACTACAGCGCCACCTAGTGGCAGAACACAGCTCCTGCTACACCACACCAGTGCTCTGCAGTACCCATCACCTCAAAAGTACAGGTCAGCGGTTCCATTAGCAACTACAGTGCACTAAAAAGTGTGGGGGAAAAACATATATCTCTTCATCGTAATAATTACTATAAGGTGAATGCCATCTACAAAGGAGGTTAGGATGAACCTTCGTGCACCAGCTCAAAAGGAAAAGACGGCCATTTTAAGTGTTTGATATCTTTATTTAGCAGTTTTCAATCCAAATGACAAAGTACTCAGCTATCTCATCTCCGAACACAACAGCTGATAATCTGAGTATTGATACTGGAAGAGGAAATAAAACAATGGAATGTTTTTAATTTTAATGGTCACATTTTGTCAAACATTTTTCAATAATTAAGATAAGTGTTTTTCTATTTTTTTTTTTTTTTTGTGTTTGTCCACTTTTGTAACTTTTAATAACGAGGACTAGCTTAATCTTCTCTAGACCCGGCAGATGTTGTATTCATTTTTTGTAAAGAAAAACTTTATTCATTTTTGCAATGTTTTCAGAGTTTTCAGGGTTTTTTCCATGTTTAAATTTTTTTCTACCATTTTCTTCGGTGAAGCAAGATTACCGTCTCTGAAACAAACAAACAAACGTTAACATTAGTAGCATGACAACGTCGATGGTACACTTAAAACAGATTAAATACATCTACAGTCTAAATATAGTCCTTACCGGTTCTTAGCTGGGGACTCCGGCGGGGTTGGTGGGCTTCTGGGCGGACTCCTTGGCCTGGTGAGCCTGCAGCACAGCGACAGCCTCGTCCACCTTGGAGCGGAGAGACTCGGGAGACTCCAGCATGTGGAGCAACTCGGAGTTGTCGATCTCCAACAGCATGCCGGTGATCTTTCCAGCCAGACTAGGGTGCATGTTTTGGATGAGAGGGAACAGACGCTCGCCTGGAGAATGAGGAGGGGAGGGGGGGGGGGGGGGGATTCAGCATCATAAAAGGACCCAGAAAAAGGCTCAGCAGCCATTTGAGGGCCAACAGTCAAGACAACAGATGCTACTTCTTCAGTGGTTCATTGACAGACAGGTTGGGCTCTTTGTCTCAGTTGAAAAATAAGAATCACTGAAAGTCATAAGTTCAGACATTTTTACAGAATACATCATTGACAAAGAGCACATAAAAATGTTGATCGTCCTTTTGAAAAAAGAAGAAGAAGCAGCAAACGGTGTGTAACTCTTTGGGCGACCAGACCAGATTCACATAGAAACAGGCGTTATAGATCTGGCATTCTCACTGAAAGCAAGTCTAAGAAGAGGTAGATATGATCTCTATGTCGCTATTTCTATACTTCCTGTTCTTAAGTTGTTTTTTTTTTGTGTGTTTTACGTGCGTTTTTTGTGCACCAGCTTCAAATAACTGAAAAGACAATATTTAATGATTTAAAATATATTTAACAGTGGTTTTAGACAGAACAATGATTCTCTACACAATGACCGATTATTTTATCACGTAAAACTGGAAGTTAACCAAAATATTTGAATTTTAGCAACCGGGAAATGGCCGGGAGAAATCAACAGGCGGTTAAAATCAGAAACCAATTCCACAGACCTTTAGCACTATTACTACGGTTAAGCAACTATTACTGAAACTTTATACAGATTCCACTATTACTACAGACCTTTAGCACTATTACTACAGACCTTTAGCACTATTACTACAGACCTTTAGCACTATTACTACAGACCTTTAGCACTATTACTACAGACCTTTAGCACTATTACTACAGACCTTTAGCACTATTACTACAGATATATTACGGACATTTAGCACTATTACTACAGATATATTCCTGACCTTCCAATGCAGAGGAAGCACCTTTAACTGAAGGAGACTGGAAGGTCAGTAAAAAGAGACTCACCCAACATCTGCTTCTGTTCCTGAGGAGGAGCCGCCGCCAGCATGGAGGCCGTCAGAGGCTCCTGTCCCTGGACGTGGACAGCCGGCTGCTGCATGGGCACCTGGGGCTGGCTGGACATGTGCTGCTGGGGGTTCCTCACGCCTGCTGCATACTTGTACTGAGGCATCCTCACCGGGGCTGCAGCAGCCGCCGCACCGGCAGGACGCTGGCCCAGGGCCTGGGTGGCTGGAGAGGGGAAAGGAGAGGAGGAGAGGAGAGAAGAGAGAGGGGAGGAAGAGAAGAGAGAGGGGAGGAAGAGAAGAGGGGAGGAAGAAGAGGAAGAGGGGAGGAAGAGAAGAAGAGGGGGAGGAAGAAAAGGGAGAGGGGAGGAAGAAGAGGGGGAGGAAGAGGAGAGAGTCAGTCAACATCCAAGAGACAGATTCATATATTGAGACATGGTGAGCGTACAAAACATTAAGAACACCTTCCTAATATTGAGCTGTACCCCCCCCCCCCAAACCCCATAACAGCCTTAACTTGTCGGAACATGGACTCTACAAGATGTTGAAAGCGTTCCAACAATTGTGTCAAGATGGCTGCATGTCCTTTGGGTGGTGGACCATTCTTGATACACAGGGGAAACTGTTGAGAGGGGAAAAAAGCAGCGTTGCAGTTCTTCACAAACTCAAACCGGGGCGCCTGGCACCTAGTTCTTCAAAGGCAAATCCCTACCAACCCCGTTCAAAGGCACCTACTACCTACCGCCTGTTCAAAGGCACCTACTACCTACCACCCCCGTTCAAAGGCACCTACTACCTACCACACCGGGTTCAAAGGCGGGAGGAAGTCTTGGGAGAGGGGACCCTCTGAATGAAAACACACAGGAATGCCTCAAGGCTTAAATCCTTCAACATCCAAGAGACAGATTCATATATTGAGACATGGTGGCGTACAAAACATTAAGAACACCTTCCTAATATCACCCATCCCCCCCAAACCCCATAACAGCCTTCCCCTTGTCAACATGGACTCTACAAGATGTTGAAAGGTTCAACAATTGTGTCAAGATCACGGCATGTCCTTTGGGTGGTGGACCATAAACTTACCATACCCAGGGGAAACAGGTTAGTCTCAAAAACCCATCCTCTGCAGTTCTTCACAAACTCAAACCACCCATCCTCTGGCACCTACTACCTACCACCCCCGTTCAAAGGCACCCACTACCTACCCACCCCCGTTCAAAGGCACCTAAACTACCTACCACCCCCCGTTCAAAGGCACCTACTACCTACCACCCCCCGTTCAAAGGCACTTAAATATTTTGTCTTGCCCGTTCACCCTCTGAATGACACCACACACATCCCATGCCTCCAGGCTTAAATCCTTCAACCCCGGTAGAAATAGAGTAAATAGTAGCTGAAAGGTTGGTTACCCATCCCCTGGGTCAACCAGGTAAACTCAGCCATCCCCTGGGTTAACCAGGTAAACTCACCCATCCCCTGGGTTAACCAGGTAAACTCAGCCATCCCCTGGGTTAACCAGGTAAACTCACCCATCCCCTGGGTTAACCAGGTAAACTCACCCATCCCCTGGGTTAACCAGGTAAACTCACCCATCCCCTGGGTCAACCAGGTAAACTCACCCATCCCCTGGGTCAACCAGGTAAACTCACCCATCCCCTGGGTCAACCAGGTAAACTCACCCATCCCCTGGGTCAACCAGGTAAACTCACCCATCCCCTGGGTCAACCAGGTAAACTCACCCATCCCCTGGGTCAACCAGGTAAACTCACCCATCCCCTGGGTCAACCAGGTAAACTCACCCATCCCCTGGGTCAACCAGGTAAACTCACCCATCCCCTGGGTCAACCAGGTAAACTCACCCATCCCCTGGGTTAACCAGGTAAACTCACCCATCCTCTGGGTTAACCAGGTAAACTCACCCATCCTCTGGGTTAACCAGGTAAACTCACCCATCCTCTGGGTTAACCAGGTAAACTCACCCATCCTCTGGGTTAACCAGGTAAACTCACCCATCCTCTGGGTTAACCAGGTAAACTCACCCATCCTCTGGGTTAACCAGGTAAACTCACCCATCCTCTGGGTTAACCAGGTAAACTCACCCATTCTCTGGCCGGCCATCATGCGTGGCACCTGGGATGACGAGGGCCTCATGGCGCCGAAGGTCTGCGGCCTGGGGGCGGACGGGCGCATGGCGTTGGGCATGTTCTGGAAGTCTGGAAGCAGAACAGACAATTAAAACAAACGACTTCCTGGGTGGAGCTATTCTAGTCTGGAGTGAAACTGTTGACTAAAATAAAAAAAATTGTAGATCTTTACGTTGTGGTCTGACGCCCTGGGTGGCCCAGCGTGGGCCTGGTCTCAGCTGAGCCAGCTGATTGGTGGAGTAGTAGGCAGCGCGGTTCTGAGTCTGGGGATGGCAGCCATGAAGTACCCAGAGGGAGGGGCAGGCTGGTAGGGGTTGAGGACTGGGTTGGGTACGGGCCGGACGGTGGCCATCCTCTGCATGTACTGGTTGGTGAGGTGAGCCTGGCGCTCCTCTTTCCTCTGGGCCAGCGCCACGTACAGCGGCTTGGTGGCCACGATGCGCCCGTTCATCTCCGTCACGGCCTTGGTGGCCTCCTCCGGGGAGGAGAAGCACACAAAGCCGAAGCCCTTGCTGCGACCACCTTCCATCATCACCTAGAGAGAGAGGCACATTAAATAAAAGGGGTTTCTGAACCAGAAAGACAGGGGCCTATAGACCACACCGCTTTATAGAGACAGGCAACAAGCGTACCACCACACTACAGTAATGGCTCAATCAGAGGGTGATATTGACTTTGAGGAAGGTGTAGATAGGAAGGTGTAGAAGGCTGTAGGAAGGTGTAGAAGGTTGTAGTAGAAGGTGTAGAAGTTGTAGAAGGGTGTAGGAAGGTGTAAGGTTGTAGAAGGTGTAGAAGGTTGTAGGAAGAGAAGGTTGTAGAAGGTTGTAGAAAGGTGTAGAAGGTTGTAGAAGGTGTAGGAGGGTGTAGGAAGGTGTAGAAGGTTGTAGGAAGGTGTAGAAGGTTGTAGGAGGGTGTAGAAGGTTGTAGGAGGGTGTAGGAATGTGTAGAAGGTGTAGGAAGGTGTAGGAAGGTGTAGGAAGGTGTAGAAGGTTGTAGGAAGGTGTAGAAGGTTGTAGGAAGGGTGTAGAAGGTTGTAGTGAGGGTGTAGAAGGTTGTAGGAGGAAGGTGTAGAAGGGTGTGTAGGAAGGTGGAAGGGTGTAGGAAGGTGTAGAAAGGGTGTAGAAGGTTGTAGGAGGGTGTAGAAGGTTGTAGAAGGTTGTAGGAGGGTGTAGGAAGGTTGTGTAGAAGGTTGTAGGAGGGTGTAGAAGGTTGTAGGAGGGTGTAGAAGGTTGTAGGAGGGTGTAGAAGGGTGTGGGAAGGTTACCTTGGCGCTGGTGATGGTACCGAAAGGAGAGAACTCCTTCCTCAGCCGCTCGTCGTCGAGGCCATCGTCCAGATTCTTGACGTACAGGTTGACCCCCTGGTAGCGGGTCATACGGTCCTGCTTCATCTGCTCAAACTTGCGTTTCAACTCCGTCTGGCGCTCTCCCTTCTTCTGGGCTCGGCCCACGTAGACCTGTCGCCCGTTGAAATCCTTCCCGTTCATCTCGTCTACAGCCTGAGAACGTAACGGATAAAGGCGGCCCCGTTGAGGTCAAGAATTCACTGTCTTTCATAGGACACGTAGCTCTATTCAACGTCCAGATAAGCGATAATAAGGAAATGTGCGGTACAACTCACCCTCTGAGCATCCTCGTGCCTCTCAAAGCTGACGAAGCCGAACCCTCGGGACTTCCCGCTGTCGTCCGTCATCACCCTGATGCTCAGGGCCGGTCCTGGAACAGTAGAACCCAACACAAAAACGACATCAAATTCTAACTCTACGGAACCGACATTTACAACACGAGGGGAAAAAAATCGACAATCTGGGCTAGATTCCATTATATTGCCGTGAGAAAACATTTATTTATTGGACATTAATCAGGTCCCTCCCTCCTCCCTTGGTGCCGTTTGCTCCCTAATGAACACACCCCCGGGTGTAGAACAACACGTGGACCCCCGGGTGTAGAACAGCACGTGGACCCCCGGGTGTAGAACAGCACGTGGACCCCCGGGTGTAGAACAGCACGTGGACCCCCGGGTGTAGAACAACAGCACGTGGACCCCCGGGTGTAGAACAGCACGTGGACCCCCGGGTGTAGAACAGCACGTGGACCCCCGGGTGTAGAACAACAGCACGTGGACCCCCGGGTGTAGAACAACAGCACGTGGCAGACACTTACCATATTTCCCAAACAGCTCCCTGAGCTTCTCGTCGTCCATGTCCTCTCCGAAGTTCTTGATGTACACGTTGGTGAACTCTCTGGCTCTGGCTCCGAGCTCAGCCTCGCGCTCTTTGCGGGATTTGAAACGCCCGACGAACCTATTGTATGTTAATAAAATAATATTGTTAGTTGAACAGTGTGTTGAAAGGGCTTCCTGTTCTGTAGAGTTGGGGAGGGGGTGAGCTTGGTGGCGTATGTTACCACCATTTTGACTAAACCACCCCCCATGGAAAGAGGATTGGGTTTGATAAAGCTGTGAGGAGAGAAGCACAAGGCTACAGAGCAACAGTTCTTTATTAGTGGACACTTGAAACAAACAAAAAAAAACCTTGAGTTAGTCAAATTAAAAGTTTAGAACTCACACAAAAACAAAATCATGCTTTAAAAATCAAACCAATTCTTTTGAATCTAGTTGAAATTGAAAACCAGTTCGCGTTTACAACTCAAGTTACATTTCTGTACGGGTTGAGTTGCATTTTAACTCTGTAGACAGCTGACTAGCCCCCTCCCTACCACCCCCATCTATTATTGATTACGTCTCTAAGTTCACGAGGACTGATCACACTTACACTTTTCTGTCATTGAGCAGCATGCCGTTCATTTTCTCAATGGCTCTTTCAGCCGCCTCCTGGGTCTCAAAATGCACAAAGCCATAGCCTTTTGAGCCATTCTCGTCACAAACCACCTGGGAGAAGGGACATCGGAGAGCACAGGCGGTGGTTTTAAAAACACCATGCGCACCAAAACAACAGACTCAGAATCCAACACACATTTCAACCAACACTGGGGGGGTTGAACAACACAGCACATGGCAACCACACACAGCCAGAAAGCGTCTCTCTCATCCTACCTTGCAGGATAGGATGTTTCCGAACGCCGAGAAGGTGTCATAGAGGGCCTTGTTGTCAATGGACTTGTCCAGGTTCTTGATGAAGATGTTGCCCACCCCACTCTTCCTCAGGGAAGGGTCACGCTGAGACCACATGATACGCAGAGGTCTCCCTTTGATGACGTCAAAGTTCATGGTGTCCAGGGCACGTTCAGCTAGAAAACACATATCGGGAGCCGTGTACCATTAAGAATGCGGTTGAAGGAAACCGCGCCATTTGCAGCCAATACTCCCAATTTAATTATTGAACCTACAACACGACAACAAATTAGGACAGTGAAAGGCTCGTTGGCCTTACATAGCTTGCTGAACTGAAACCATGTTAGTCAAATGTTGACGCGTGATTATGTACTTAGACCTATAATGTTATTCATCACACCGGATTGACATTTTAATTTTTTTGGTGCAACGTGAACGTGTGAGCCACGTCATGTTATATATATATATATATATATATTTTTTTTTTACTGGTGATACCATTACGATTAAATACGATGTATTATTATTATCTAAAAAATAATAAATAATATAAATAATAAATATAAAATAATAATATAATAAAATAGTTACCATCGGCTGGTTGTTGAAAGTTGACGTAGGCATATCCGAGGGATCGCCGAGTGATCATGTCCCTGCAGACCCGGATGGAGAGGATGGGCCCGGCGGGGCTGAACTTCTCGTACAGCATGGCCTCGGTGATATCCTGGTGCAGGTCGCCCACGTACAGGGAGGCCATCGGGTAACTGGGGGCGCTTGGATTCATTATGGGGTTTTTAAATAACTAATACGGGAGGGGAATAAACACGTTACGTTGTCAGGTTAACGTGAAATGGGGTCTTATGACACCGAAGATTTGCTGTTTGCTAAAAAAAATGAAATAAAAATAAATGTTTTGGACGTTAACTACTTCGCACTTAGGCCCTAAAAAAAGCAATGCGGGCCGGTTGGCTAATTCTGCTACGTTACCTTCGGGAGGAAATAAATTACAAAATAAAAGTTTAATAGTAGCTACGACTAGTTAACGTTACAATAATAACAGATGCGACAACAACAAAAAATCCCCTGCTACGTTATAGCTTCTAGCTAATAAAATAATCATAAAAGGTCTCGGTTAACTATTAAAATGAAATCACCCCACGCCTTTCCAGCAATGTTATCAAAATGGAACAAAATGACCTTCTCTTCCGAAATCTCGTCCTATTTTCGACGGGTTACTTGTTAAATCCTGCTTCACCGAGTTTTTTCTTTTTCTTACAAAAAAATAATCTTCCCTTGTGTTTATTTATTTTATATATTTTTTTTGTGTTTTTTTTTTGATAATAAAATGTGTGCCGAGGCTCCGGAACACACTCTAGCGTAGCTACGCAGAAGGGAATGAACATGTGGTCATGTGCTGTTGAACCCCCCTTAAAACACAGATCTCGCAGATTCTCGCGTTGGTTTGCGTCATCTGATCCTATCAACGCGAGATCTTATTAATCAAAGACCTCTTTGATCAATTACACGTATTGTTTTTTTTTGTTGTTGTTTTGTTTTCTTCTTCAATTCTACCAAATAATATTCCTTGATTTGACCGCTATTGCTGCTCTCAAATTTCTGCTGTTAGCAAATGCAACACAGCCATTGGTCTTTGAGGTAAAAACAAGTTCACGCATGGTTGTATATCTATAACGGGTGGAAACAGCATTCACTGGTTCCTGTCTTCAGGTTCAAGACAGACAGTAACTCATATGAGCAGGATGGCTGGTCGATGCCCACATTTTCTTCCCGAAAATAATGACTATAATACATAGAAAACGCATGTAATGTTATAACACACAGATACGTTGTTTTGCATGTGGGTTTTTGGATTTAACTGAGTGGTTTTGGATAATATACATTCTATCAGTCAATGCCAAACTCTACCAGCATTCGGCTGGTGTTAATTTCCCTCCCCGCTGATGAGGGTGTCCGTCTGGTAAATGTGCAGATGCTGTACTTTTGAGTCATAAAGACATTCGCAGTATGCGTGCAGTACCTGTTTTAGCTATTTTTTATTTGTTATAACTAAACCAAGATAGACCAAAGCTTATCGTTCCAAATGGGAGCCAAATTAATCATAGTGGGACAGAACGAGCAAGGAGGTGGGCAGAGCCAAGCAAGAGCTATTCAATTCTATTGGTGCGTTCAAGCATTCATTTGCATGTTTCCGTTAGGGAACGCCTACTCGGTGAAGTGCGCATGTGTAAGAACTCATTTCTCGTTTGCATTCCTAAACAACAACCATTCAACAACAACAACAAAAACGTTGGCAAAGGTTAAAGTCTACAAAACGCAGTCCACTCTGTTTGATATTTTATTCTAGTTTTGGAAACAGAAAACTGTATGGAGTTCAAATGTTTCATAGATGAGAAAATGAGCAGAATTTTTGTCATAAATTCATTTCGTTCCATCTTCTCCCACCGCTGACCACTGGACTTCCTCTCATTACCATATTTGGTAGTGAGTGGAACACGCCAACCAGATGCTTCACATTGAAACTTCTGGCAAAATGTATGGCTCATTGTTCTGTGGTTTTAGTTGTAATGTTTTTTTTTCCCTCCACTGTACACCTTCAGCCTGCTCTTTCCTCTCACAACCACCAGGGGAAGCAGCCAGTAGGAGAACCTACTTTAACCACACCTGTCTGAGCCCAAACCTGGGCCTGCTTCAGTGTATTTCTGTGGCGGTGAAAACTGTGATTTGAACCTCAAATGAGTCCGTAGCCTGGTGTATTTAGGACAAAACTCTGTCTGGAATACCTGCCCCCCCCCTCCCCTAAATAAATCCTCATCCTGAATATATCAGACCACAAACCCAGGTGTGTGTGCTAACCACATGTACGACTCCTGCTGTGGTGCATTGGGGTACCAATTGTTTTCAGTCTCTCCTGATAGACGGGTTTCGGTTCTGGGTGTTGAAATGACTATTGTTTTACCCCAGTGGGAGGTGTGGCTGGGTTCAGGATCTATACACATGTTAATTAAACCCCAGAGCTTCTCTCACACGTCTCCAGTCTCACTGATAAGGAGTTATGTCAACAATAGTCTGTTTCACTCTCGGTATGCATGAGCGGAATGTAACAAGGTTTCTGAGGTCCTGGCTGTGAATATCATGCATTCCACCGAGGACCAATGGGAGGGTTCTAACGAGACACTGAGGAGCCAATGGGAGGGTTCTAACGAGACACTGAGGAGCCAATGGGAGGGGTTCTAATGAGACACTGAGGAGCCAATGGGAGGGGTTCTAACGAGACACTGAGGAGCCAATGGGAGGGGTTCTAATGAGACACAGAGGAGCCAATGGGAGGGGTTCTAACGAGACACTGAGGAGCCAATGGGAGGGGTTCTAATGAGACACTGAGGAGCCAATGTGAGGGGTTCTAATGAGACACTGAGGAGCCAATGCGAGGGTTCTAATGAGACACAGAGGAGCCAATGGGAGGGGTTCTAATGAGACACTGAGGAGCCAATGGGAGGGGTTCTAATGAGACACTGAGGAGCCAATGGGAGGGGTTCTAATGAGACACAGAGGAGCCAATGGGAGGGGTTCTAATGAGACACTGAGGAGCCAATGGGAGGGTTCTAAAGCTGTGGGTTTAATGACCAACACTCTAACACTAGACTACCCTGTCTCCCCCCTCTAACCACTAGACTACCTGCCTCCCCCCTCTAACCACTAGACTACCTGCCCCTCCCCTCTCCCTCTAACCACTAGACTACCTGCCTCCCCCTCTCCCTCTAACCACTAGACTACCCTGTCTCCCCCTCTAACCACTAGACTACCTGCCTCCCCCTCCCCCTCTAACCACTAGACTACCTGCCTCCCCCTCTAACCACTAGACTACCTGCCCCTCCCCTCTAACCACTAGACTACCTGCCTCCCCCTCTAACCACTAGACTACCTGCCTCCCCCTCTAACCACTAGACTACCTGCCTCCCCCTCTAACCACTAGGCTACCTGCCTCCCAACTCTAACCACTAGGCTACCTGCCTCCCCCTCTAACCACTAGGCTACCTGCCTCCCCCTCTAACCACTAGGCTATCTGCCTCCTAACTCTAACCACTAGGTTACCTGCCCCACCCCCCTCTAACCACTGGACTACCTGCCTCCCCCTCCCCCTCTAACCACTAGACTACCTGCCTCCCCCTCCCCTAACCACTAGACTACCTGCCTCCCCCTCCCCCTCTAACCACTAGACTACCTGCCTCCCCCTCTAACCACTGGGAGACTACCTGCCCCCCCCTCTAACCACTAGACTACCTGCCTCCCCCTCTAACCACTAGACTACCTGCCTCCCCTCTAACCACTAGACTACCTGCCCCCCTCCCCCTCTAACCACTAGACTACCTGCCACCCCCTCCCCCCTAACCACTAGGGACTACCTGCCTCCCCCTCCCCTCTAACCACTAGACTACCTGCCTCCCCCTCCCCTCTAACCACTAGACTACCTGCCTCCCCCTCTAACCACTAGACTACCTGCCTCCCCCTCCCCCTCTAACCACTAGACTACCTGCCTCCCCCTCCCCTCTAACCACTAGACTACCTGCCTCCCCTCTAACCACTAGACTACCTGCCTCCCCCTCCCCCTCTAACCACTAGACTACCTGCCTCCCCCCTAACCACTAGACTACCTGCCTCCCCCTCCCCCTCTAACCACTAGACCACCTGCCTCCCCCTCCCCTCTAACCACTAGACTACCTGCCTCCCCCTCCCCTCTAACCACTAGACTACCTGCCTCCCCCTCCCCCTCTAACCACTAGACTAACCACTAGGCTACCTGCCCCTCCTCCCCCTCTAACCACTGGGCTACCTGCCTCCCCCTCTAACCACTAGACTACTGCCTCCCCCTCCCCTCTAACCACTAGACTACCTGCCTCCCCCTCTAACCACTAGACTAACCACTACCTGCCTCCCCTCCCCTCTAACCACTAGACTACTTGCCTCCCCCTCCCCCTCTAACCACTAGACTACCTGCCTCCCCCTCTAACCACTAGGTTACCTCCCCTCTAACCACTAGACTACCTGCCTCCCCCTCTCCCTCTAACCACTAGACCTAACCTGCCTGCCCCCCTCCCCCTCTAACCACTAGACTACCTGCCTCCCCCTCTAACCCTCTACCTGCCCCTCCCCTCTAACCACCTACCTGCCTCCCCCTCTAACCACTAGACCTGCCTCCCCCCCTCTAACCCTAGACTACCCCTCCCCCTCTAACCACTAGACTACCTGCCTACCCCCTCCCCCTCTAACCACTAGACTACCTGCCTCCCCCCCCCTCTAACCACTAGACTACCTGCCCCACCCCCCCCTCTAACCACTGGACTACCTGCCTCCCCCTCCCCCTCTAACCACTAGACTACCTGCCTCCCCCTCCCCCTCTAACCACTAGACTACCTGCCTCCCCCTCCCCCTCTAACCACTAGACTACCTGCCTCCCCCTCTAACCACTAGACTACCTGCCCCTCCCCTCTAACCACCTACCTGCCTCCCCCTCTAACCACTAGACTACCTGCCTCCCCCTCTAACCACTAGACTACCTGCCTCCCCCTCCCCCTCTAACCACTAGACTACCTGCCTCCCCCTCCCCTCTAACCACTAGACTACCTGCCTCCCCCTCCCCCTCTAACCACTAGACTACCTGCCTCCCCCTCCCCTCTAACCACTAGACTACCTGCCTCCCCCTCTAACCACTAGACTACCTGCCTCCCCTCCCCTCTAACCACTAGACCACCTGCCTCCCCCTCCCCTCTAACCACTAGACTACCTGCCTCCCCCTCTAACCACTAGACTACCTGCCTCCCCCCCCCTCTAACCACTAGACTACCTGCCTCCCCCTCTAACCACTAGACTACCTGCCTCCCCCTCCCCCTCTAACCACTAGACCACCTGCCTCCCCCTCCCCTCTAACCACTAGACTACCTGCCTCCCCCTCCCCCTCTAACCACTAGACTACCTGCCTCCCCCTCCCCCTCTAACCACTAGACCACCTGCCTCCCCTCCCCTCTAACCACTAGGCTACCTGCCTCCTCCTCCCCCTCTAACCACTAGGCTACCTGCCTCCCCCTCTAACCACTAGACTACTTGCCTCCCCCTCCCCCTCTAACCACTAGACTACCTGCCCTAACCACTAGGTTACCTGCCTCCCACCTCTAACCACTAGACTACCTGCCTCCCCCTCTAACCACTAGACTACCTCCCCTCCCCCTCTAACCACTAGACTACCTGCCTCCCCTCCCCTCTAACCACTAGGCTACCTGCCTCCCCCTCTAACCACTAGGCTACCTGCCTCCCCCTCTAACCACTAGACTACTTGCCTGCCTCCCCCTCTAACCACTAGACTACCTGCCTCCCCCTCTAACCACTAGGCTACCTGCCTCCTCTAACCACTAGACTACCTGCCTCCCCCTCCCCCTCTAACCACTAGACTACCTGCCTCCCCCTCTAACCACTAGACTACCTGCCTCCTCTAACCACTAGACTACCTGCCTCCCCCTCTAACCACTAGGCTACCTGCCTCCTCTAACCACTAGGCTACCTGCCTCCCCCTCTAACCCCTAGACTACTTGCCTCCCCCTCCCCCTCTAACCACTAGACTACCTGCCTCCCCCTCTAACCACTAGGCTACCTGCCTCCTCTAACCACTAGACTACCTGCCTCCCCCCCCCCTCTAACCACTAGACTACCTGCCTCCCCCTCTAACCACTAGGCTACCTGCCTCCTCTAACCACTAGGCTACCTGCCTCCTCTAACCACTAGACTACCTGCCCCCCCTCCCCTCTAACCACTAGACTACCTGCCTCCCCCTCTAACCACTAGACTACCTGCCTCCCCCTCCCCCTCTAACCACTAGACTACCTGCCTCCCCCTCTAACCACTAGGCTACCTGCCTCCTCTAACCACTAGACTACCTGCCTCCCCCTCTAACCACTAGACTACCTACCTCCCCCTCCCCCTCTAACCACTAGACTACCTGTCATTTCCACTGTTATTGAGTCGACAACACTGATTGGAAGGTGAGTGTTCAAATGAAATCAAACTTTATTTATCACATGCGCTCAATACAACCGGTTTAGACCTTACCGTGTAACGCTTACTTTACATGCTCTTAACTTAACCAAACCATTCAGTTCAAGAAAGAGTTATGAAAATATTTACCAAATAAAGTAAAACAATATTTAAAATAAGTAACACAATAAAATAAAATAACGAGTTCAGGTTAGTCGAGGTCATTTGTTCATATAAGTAGGGGTAAAGTGACTATGCATAGATAAAACAGCGAGTTGCAGTCGTGTGGGGGGGGGGGGGCAATGTAAATAATCCAGGTGGCCAGTTGAGTAATTGTTCAGCAGTTTTATGGCTTGGGGGAAGAACAATTAATCAAATGGCCATCGGACAATTTACATTGACACCCCCCCCCCCCCCCATTTGTTTTTAAACTGCTGCTACTCGCATTTGAGTAATTGTTCAGCAGTCTTATGGCTTGGGGGAAGAACAATTAATCAAATGGCCCCCGCCCCCCTCCCCCACCCCTCATGAACATTCCCCTGATTCAGAATCTAGTTTTATCAGGGCCATGTAACCATTGGGCCGGCCAGCATAGGGCTCAGCAACATTCTAATGACATTCTGAATCAGAATCTAGTTTTATCAGGGCCATGTAACCATTGGGCCGGCCAGCATAGGGCTCAGCAACATTCTAATGACATTCTGATTCAGAATCTAGTTTTATCAGGGCCGTGTAACCATTGGGCCGGCCAGCATAAGGCTCAGCAACATTCTAATGACAAACACCATACGAGAGATGTTATACTGTGGCCCTACTTTCAGCGTTCTGCACCGTCCAATGGGAGCAGCCAGATCATTTTGGATACTGGTGTTGAAAATATGTCTAAAAATGTAACAGTTTCCAGACTGAGATTTACTAAAACAACAACAGATATACCTCATTGGTATTTATTATGGATCCCCATTAGTTCCTGCCAAGACAGCAGCTACTCTTCCAGGGGTTTATTATGGATCCCCATTAGTTCCTGTCAAGACAGCAGCTACTCTTCCAGGGGTTTATTATGGATCCCCATTAGTTCCTGCCAAGACAGCAGCTACTCTTCCTGGGGTTTATTATGGATCCCCATTAGTTCCTGTCAAGGCAGCAGCTACTCTTCCTGGGGTTTATTATGGATCCCCATTAGTTCCTGCCAAGGCAGCAGCTACTCTTCCTGGGGTTTATTATGGATCCCCATTAGTTCCTGTCAAGGCAGCAGCTTCTCTTCCTGGGGTTTATTATGGATCCCCATTAGTTCCTGCCAAGACAGCAGCTACTCTTCCAGGGGTTTATTATGGATCCCCATTAGTTCCTGCCAAGACAGCAGCTACTCTTCCAGGGGTTTATTATGGATCCCCATTAGTTCCTGCCAAGACAGCAGCTACTCTTCCTGGGGTTTATTATGGATCCCCATTAGTTCCTGTCAAGGCAGCAGCTACTCTTCCTGGGGTTTATTATGGATCCCCATTAGTTCCTGCCAAGGCAGCAGCTACTCTTCCTGGGGTTTATTATGGATCCCCATTAGTTCCTGTCAAGGCAGCAGCTTCTCTTCCTGGGGTTTATTATGGATCCCCATTAGTTCCTGCCAAGGCAGCAGCTTCTCTTCCTGGGGTTTATTATGGATCCCCATTAGTTCCTGTCAAGGCAGCAGCTTCTCTTCCTGGGGTTTATTATGGATCCCCATTAGTTCCTGCCAAGGCAGCAGCTACTCTTCCTGGGGTTTATTATGGATCCCCATTAGTTCCTGTCAAGGCAGCAGCTACTCTTCCTGGGGTTTATTATGGATCCCCATTAGTTCCTGCCAAGGCAGCAGCTACTCTTCCTGGGGTTTATTATGGATCCCCATTAGTTCCTGTCAAGGCAGCAGCTACTCTTCCCGGGGTTTATTATGGATCCCCATTAGTTCCTGTCAAGGCAGCAGCTACTCTTCCTGGGGTTTATTATGGATCCCCATTAGTTCCTGTCAAGGCAGCAGCTACTCTTCCTGGGGTTTATTATGGATCCCCATTAGTTCCTGTCAAGGCAGCAGCTTCTCTTCCTGGGGTTTATTATGGATCCCCATTAGTTCCTGCCGAGGCAGCAGCTACTCTTCCTGGGGTTTATTATGGATCCCCATTAGTTCCTGTCAAGGCAGCAGCTTCTCTTCCTGGGGTTTATTATGGATCCCCATTAGTTCCTGCCGAGGCAGCAGCTACTCTTCCTGGGGTTTATTATGGTTCCCCATTAGTTCCTGCCAAGGCAGCAGCTTCTCTTCCTGGGGTTTATTATGGATCCCCATTAGTTCCTGTCAAGGCAGCAGCTACTCTTCCTGGGGTTTATTATGGATCCCCATTAGTTCCTGTCAAGACAGCAGCTACTCTTCCTGGGGTTTATTATGGATCCCCATTAGTTCCTGCCAAGGCAGCAGCTTCTCTTCCTGGGGTTTATTATGGATCCCCATTAATTCCTGCCAAGGCAGCAGCTTCTCTTCCTGGGGTTTATTATGGATCCCCATTAGTTCCTGCCAAGCCAGCTGCTACTCCAGGTCATCTATAAGTCCATGCTTGGTAAAACTCTGCCTTATCTCAGCTCACTGGTCATGATAACAACACTCACCCCCTAGCACGCTCTCCAGCAGGTATATCTCACTGGTCACCATAACAACACTCACCCCCTAGCACGCGCTCCAGCAGGTATATCTCACTGGTCACCATAACAACACTCACCCCCTAGCACGCGCTCCAGCAGGTATATCTCACTGGTCATCCCCAAAACAAACACCTCATTTGGTCGCCTTTCCTTCCAGTTCTCTGCTGCCATTGACTGGTACGATTTGCAAAAATCTCTGAAGCTGGAGACTCATATCTCCCTCACTAACTTTAAACGTAATCTGAGCAAATATATAAATATATGCCATTTAGCAGACGCTTTTATCCAAAGCAACTTACAGTCATGTGTGCATACATTCTACGTATGGGTGGTCCCGGGGATCGAACCCACAACCCTGGCGTTAAAAGCGCCATGCTCTACCAACTGAGCTACAGAAGGACCAGCAGCTAGAGCAGCTAACCGATCGCTGCAGCTGTACTTAGTCCATCTGTAAATAGCCCACCCAATCTACCTACCTCATCCCCATATTGTTTTTATTTACTTTTCTGCTCTTTTGCACACCAGTATTTCTACTTGCACATCATCTGCACATCTATCACTCCAGTGTTAATTTGATACATTGTAATTACTTCGCTACTATTGGCCTATTTATTGCCTTACCTCCTCATGCCATTTGCACACACTGTATATAGACTTTCTTTTTTCTATTGTGTTATTGACTGTACGCTTGTTAATTCCATGTATAACTCTGTGTTGTTGTTTGTGTCGCACTGCTTTGCTTTATCTTGGCCAGGTCGCAGTTGTAAATGAGAACTTGTTCTCACCTGGCCAACCTGGTTAAATAAAGGGTTAGGGTTATATATATATATATATATATATATATATATAAATACCTGGTTAAATAAAGGGTTAGGGTTATATATATATATCTATATAAATACCTGGTTAAATACAGGGTTAGGGTTATATATATATAAATATATATATATATATATATGTATAAATACCTGGTTAAATAAAGGGTTTATATATATATATATATATATATATATATATATATATATATAAATACCTGGTTAAATAAAGGGTTATATATATATATAAATACCTGATTAAATAAAGGGTTAGGGTTATATATATATATATATGTATAAATACCTGGTTAAATAAAGGGTTAGGGTTATATATATATATATAAATATATTATAATATATATATATATATATATATATATAAATACCTGGTTAAATTAGGGTTAATAAATATTATATATATATATATAAATACCTGGTTAAATAAAGGGTTAGGGTTATATATATATATAAATACCTGGTTAAATAAAGGGTTAGGGTTATATATATATATATATATATACCTGGTTAAATAAATACCTGGTTAAATAAATATATATATATATATATAAATACCTGGTTAAATAAAGGGTTAGGGTTATATATATATATAAATACCTATATATATATATATATATATATATAAATACCTGGTTAAATAAATACCTGGTTAAATAAAGGGTTATATATATATATGTATAAATACCTGGTTAAATAAAGGGTTATATATATATATATAAATACCTGGTTAAATAAAGGGTTAGGGTTATATATATATATATATAAATACCTGGTTAAATAAAGGGTTAGGTTATATATATATATATATATATATATATATATATATATATATATATATATAAATACCTGGTTAAATAAAGGGTTAGGGTTATATATATATATATATATATATATAAATATGGTTAAATAAATATATATATATATATATAAATACCTGGTTAAATAAAGGGTTAGGGTTATATATATATATATAAATACCTGGTTAAATAAAGGGTTAGGGTTATATATATATAAATACCTGGTTAAATAAAGGGTTATATATATATATATATATAAATACCTGGTTAAATAAAGGGTTAGGGTTATATATATATATATGTATAAATACCTGGTTAAATAAAGGGTTATATATATATATATATAAATACCTGGTTAAATAAAGGGTTAGGGTTATATATATATATATAAATACCTGGTTAAATAAAGGGTTAGGGTTATATATATATAAATACCTGGTTAAATAAAGGGTTATATATATATATATATATAAATACCTGGTTAAATAAAGGGTTAGGGTTATATATATATATATATAAATACCTGGTTAAATAAAGGGTTAGGGTTATATATATATATAAATACCTGGTTAAATAAAGGGTTATATATATAAATACCTGGTTAAATAAAGGGTTAGGGTTATATATATATATATAAATATCTGGTTAAATAAAGGGTTATATATATATATATATAAATACCTGGTTAAATATATATATATATAAATACCTGGTTAAATAAAGGGTTATATATATATATATAAATATATATATATATATATATATATATATATAAATACCTGGTTAAATAAAGGGTTAGGGTTATATATATATATATATATATATATATATAAATACCTGGTTAAATAAAGGGTTAGGGTTATATATATATATAAATACCTGGTTAAATAAAGGGTTATATATATAAATACCTGGTTAAATAAAGGGTTAGGGTTATATATATATATATAAATACCTGGTTAAATAAAGGGTTATATATATATATATATAAATACCTGGTTAAATAAAGGGTTATATATATATATATATATATATATATATAAATACCTGGTTAAATAAAGGGTTAGGGTTATATATATATATAAATACCTGGTTAAATAAAGGGTTAGGGTTATATATATATATAAATACCTGGTTAAATAAAGGGTTATATATATATATATAAATACCTGGTTAAATAAAGGGTTAGGGTTATATATATATATAAATACCTGGTTAAATAAAGGGTTATATATATATATAAATACCTGGTTAAATAAAGGGTTAGGGTTATATATATATATATATATATATATATATAAATACCTGGTTAAATAAAGGGTTATATATATATATATAAATACCTGGTTAAATAAAGGGTTATATATATATATATATATATATATATAGAAATACCTGGTTAAATAAAGGGTTAGGGTTATATATATATATAGAAATACCTGGTTAAATAAAGGGTTTTATATATATATATATAAATACCTGGTTAAATAAAGGTGAAATAAATCAAATAAAACTCTTCCTGAGGTTCAGCAAAATGAGAGCCGTTATAGAACATACATTACAATACAATGATGAATTTACTGTGTTTTAAATGAGGCCTCTCCTCCTGGTTACACTCGTGACCATGTCCCCCGTGCATCCCGTAAAGGCGGAGGTGTTGCTAACATTTACGATAGCAAATTTCAATTTACAAAAATAAAATTATGTTTTCATTTTTTGAGCTTCCAGTCATGAAATCTATGCAGCCGACTCAATCCGTTTTTATAGCTACTGTTTACAGGCCTCCTGGGCCATATACAGCGTTCCTCATTGAGTTCCCTGAATTCCTATCGGACCTTGTAGTCATAGCAGATAATATTCACATTTTTGGTGACTTTAATATTCACATGGAAAAGTCCACAGACCCACTCCAAAAGGCTTTCGGAGCCATCATCGACTCAGTGGGTTTTGTCCAACATGTCTCCAGACCTACTCACTGTCACAGTCATACTCTGGACATAGTTTTGTCCCATTGAATAAATGTGGATCTTAATGTTTTTCCTCACAATCCTGGACTATCGGACCACCATTTTATTACGTTTGCAATCGCAACAAATAATCTGCTCAGACCAACCAAGGAACATCAAAAGTCGTGCTATAAATTCACAGACAACACAAAGATTCCTTGATGCCCTTCCAGACTCCCTCTGCCTACCCAAGGACGCCAGAGGACAAAAATCAGTTAACCACCTAACTGAGGAACTCAATTTAACCTTGCACAATATCCTAGATGCAGTTGCACCCCTAAAAACTAAAAACATTTGTCATAAGAAACTAGCTCCCTGGTACACAGAAAATACCCGAGCTCTGAAGCAAACTTCCAGAAAATTGGAACAGAAATGGCTCCACACCAAACTGGAAGTCTTCCGACTAGCTTGGAAAGACGGTACCGTGCAGTACCAAATAGCCCTTACTGCTGCTCGATCATCCTATTTTTCTAACTTAATTGAGGAAAATAAGAACAATTCTAAATATATTGTTGATACTGTGGCAAAGCTAACTAAAAAGCAGCATTCCCCAAGTGAGGATGTATTTCACTTTAGCAGTGATAAATTCATGAACTTCTTTGAGGAAAAGATTATGATTATTAGAAAGCAAATTACGGACTCCTCTTTAAATCTGCGTATTTCTCCAAAGCTCAGTTGTCCTGAGTCTGCACCACTCTCCCAGGACCTAGGATCAAGAGAGACGCTCAAGTGTTTTAGTACTATATCTCTTGACACAATGATGAAAATAATCATGGCCTCTAAACCTTCAAGCTGCATACTGGACCCTATTCCAACTAAACTACTGAAAGAGCTGCTTCCTGTGCTTGGCCCTCCTATGTTGAACATAATAAACGGCTCTCTATCCACCGGATGTGTACCAAACTCACTAAAAGTGGCAGTAATAAAGCCTCTCTTGAAAAAGCCAAACCTTGACCCAGAAAATATAAAAAAACTATCGGCCTATATCGAATCTTCCATTCCTCTCAAAAATTTGAGAAAAAGCTGTTGTGCAGCAACTCACTGCCTTCCTGAAGACAAACAATGTATACGAAATGCTTCAGTCTGGTGCTACAGTCAGATTGTCTCAGTACGGTACAGCACTTAGAGATATTCAAACGTACTGTCATGGGGGTTTGTGCTTCTCATCAGGGTGCTGTAGGAGGAAGTCGTGTAGGACCTTGAGAGCTTCTGGAAAGGACTGAGTGACTGGACTGGATAGGACTGAGTGACTGGACTGGATAGGGCTGGGTGACTGGGCTGGGTGAATGGTCTGGATAGGACTGAGTGACTGGAATGGGTGACTGGACTGGGTGAATGGTCTGGATAGGGCTGAGTGACTGGCTGAGTGAGTGATTGGACTAGGTGAATGGTCTGGATAGGGCTGAGTGACTGGACTGGGTGAATGGTCTGGAAAGGGCTGAGTGACTGGACTGGATAGAGCTGAGTGACTGGACTGGGTGAATGGTCTGGATAGGGCTGAGTGACTGGGCTGAGTGATTGGACTAGGTGAATGGTCTGGATAGGGCTGAGTGACTGGACTGGGTGAATGGTCTGGAAAGGGCTGAGTGACTGGACTGGATAGAGCTGAGTGACTGGACTGGGTGAATGGTCTGGATAGGACTGAGTGACTGGACTAGGTGAATGGTCTGGATAGGGCTGAGTGACTGGACTGGGTGAATGGTCTGGATAGGGTTGAGTGACTGGACTGGGTGAATGGTCTGGATAGGGCTGAGTGACTGGACTGGGTGAATGGTCTGGATAGGGCTGAGTGACTGGACTAGGTGAATGGTCTGGATAGGGCTGAATGACTGGACTGGGTGAATGGTCTGGATAGGGCTGAGTGACTGGACTAGGTAAATGGTCTGGATAGGGCTGAGTGACTGGACTAGGTAAATGGTCTGGATAGGGCTGAGTGACTGGACTGGATAGGGCTGAGTGACTGGGCTGAGTGACTGGACTGGGTGAATGGTCTGGATAGGGCTGAGTGACTGGACTAGGTGAATGGTCTGGATAGGGCTGAGTGATTGGACTGGATAGAGCTGAGTGACTGGACTGGGTGAATGGTCTGGATAGGACTGAGTGACTGGACTAGGTGAATGGTCTGGATAGGGCTGAGTGACTGGACTGGGTGAATGGTCTGGATAGGGCTGAGTGACTGGGCTGGGTGAATGGTCTGGATAGGGCTGAGTGACTGGACTAGGTAAATGGTCTGGATAGGGCTGAGTGACTGGACTGGATAGGGCTGAGTGACTGGGCTGAGTGACTGGACTGGGTGAATGGTCTGGATAGGGCTGAGTGACTGGACTGGGTGAATGGTCTGGATAGGGCTGAGTGACTGGGCTGGGTGAATGGTCGGGATAGGGCTGAGTGACTGGACTAGGTGAATGGTCTGGATAGGGCTGAGTGACTGGACTGGATAGGGCTGAGTGACTGGACTGAGTGACTGGACTGGGTGAATGGTCTGGATAGTGGTGGGGGACTGGACTGAGTAGGGCTGAGTGACTGGACTGAGTGACTGGACTGGGTGAATGGTCTGGATAGGGCTGAGTGACTGGACTAGGTGAATGGTCTGGATAGGGCTGAATGACTGGACTGGGTGAATGGTCTGGATAGGGCTGAGTGACTGGACTGGGTGAATGGTCTGGATAGGGCTGAGTGACTGGACTGGATAGGGCTGAGTGACTGGACTGGGTGAATGGTCTGGATAGGGCTGAGTGACTGGGCTGGGTGAATGGTCTGGATAGGGCTGAGTGACTGGACTGGATAGAGCTGAGTGACTGGACTGGGTGATTGGTCTGGATAGGACTGAGTGACTGGACTGGGTGAATGGTCTGGATAGGGCTGAGTGACTGGACTAGGTGAATGGTCTGGATAGGGCTGAGTGACTGGACTGGATAGAGCTGAGTGACTGGACTGGGTGAATGGTCTGTATAGGACTGAGTGACTGGACTAGGTGAATGGTCTGGATAGGGCTGAGTGACTGGACTGGGTGAATGGTCTGGATAGGGCTGAGTGACTGGACTAGGTGAATGGTGTGGATAGAGCTGAGTGACTGGACTGGATAGGGCTGAGTGACTGGACTGAGTGACTGGACTGGGTGAATGGTCTGGATAGTGGTGGGGGACTGGACTGAGTAGGGCTGAGTGACTGGACTGAGTGACTGGACTGGGTGAATGGTCTGGATAGGGCTGAGTGACTGGACTAGGTGAATGGTCTGGATAGGGCTGAATGACTGGACTGGGTGAATGGTCTGGATAGGGCTGAGTGACTGGACTAGGTGAATGGTCTGGATAGGGCTGAATGACTGGACTGGGTGAATGGTCTGGATAGGGCTGAGTGACTGGGCTGGGAGAATGGTCTGGATAGGGCTGAGTGACTGGACTGGGTGAATGGTCTGGATAGGGCTGAGTGACTGGACTAGGTGAATGGTCTGGATAGGGCTGAATGACTGGACTGGGTGAATGGTCTGGATAGGGCTGAGTGACTGGGCTGGGAGAATGGTCTGGATAGGGCTGAGTGACTGGACTGGATAGAGCTGAGTGACTGGACTGGGTGAATGGTCTGGATAGGACTGAGTGACTGGACTGGGTGAATGGTCTGGATAGGGCTGAGTGACTGGACTGGGTGAATGGTCTGGATAGGGCTGAGTGACTGGACTGGGTGAATGGTCTGAATAGGGCTGAGTGACTGGACTGGGTGAATGGTCTGGATAGGGCTGAGTGACTGGACTAGGTGAATGGTCTGGATAGGGCTGAGTGACTGGGCTGGGTGAATGGTCTGGATAGGGCTGAGTGACTGGACGGGATAGAGCTGAGTGACTGGACTGAGTGACTGGACTGGGTGAATGGTCTGGATAGGGCTGAGTGACTGGACTGGGTGAATGGTCTGGATAGGGCTGAGTGACTGGACTGGATAGAGCTGAGTGACTGGACTGGGTGAATGGTCTGGATAGGACTGAGTGACTGGACTAGGTGAATGGTCTGGATAGGGCTGAGTGACTGGACTGGATAGGGCTGAGTGACTGGACTGAGTGACTGGACTGGGTGAATGGTCTGGATAGGGCTGGGGACTGAACTGGACTGTGACTGGACTGGGTGAATGGTCTGGATAGGGCTGAGTGACTGGACTGGGTGAATGGTCTGGATAGGGCTGAGTGACTGGACTGGGTGAATGGTCTGGATAGGGCTGAGTGACTGGACTGGGTGAATGGTCTGGATAGGGCTGAGTGACTGGACTAGGTGAATGGTCTGGATAGGGCTGAGTGACTGGACTGGGTGAATGGTCTGGATAGGGCTGAGTGACTGGACTGGGTGAATGGTCTGGATAGGGCTGAGTGACTGGACTGGGTGAATGGTCTGGATAGGGCTGAGTGACTGGACTGGGTGAATGGTCTGGATAGGGCTGAGTGGACTGACTGGACTGGGTGAATGGTCTGGAAGGGCTGGTGACTGGGTGAATGGTCTGGATAGGGCTGAGTGACTGGACTGGGTGAATGGTCTGGATAGGGCTGTGACTGGACTGGGTAGGGCTGATGACTGGACTGAGTGACTGGACTGGGTGAATGGTCTGGATAGGGCTGAGTGACTGGACTGGGTGAATGGTCTGGATAGGGCTGAGTGACTGGACTGGGTGAATGGTCTGGATAGGGCTGAGTGACTGGACTGGGTGAATGGTCTGGATAGGGCTGAGTGACTGGACTGGATAGGGCTGACTGGACTGGGTGAATGGTCTGGATAGGGCTGAGTGACTGGACTGGGTGAATGGTCTGGATAGGGCTGAGTGACTGGACTAGGAGCTGAGTGACTGGACTGGGTGAATGGTCTGGATAGGGCTGAGTGACTGGACTGGGTGAATGGTCTGGATAGGGCTGAGTGACTGGACTGGGTGAATGGTCTGGATAGGGCTGAGTGACTGGACTGGGTGAATGGTCTGGATAGACTGGACTGAGCTGAGTGACTGGACTGGGTGAATGGTCTGGATAGACTGGCTGGTGAATGGACTGGATAGGGCTGAGTGACTGGACTGATAGTGGTCTGAGGACTGGACTGGGTGAATGGTCTGGATAGGGCTGAGTGACTGGACTGGGTGAATGGTCTGGATAGGGCTGAGTGACTGGACTGGGTGAATGGTCTGGACTGGACTGGATGGGCTGAGTGACTGGACTGGGTGAATGGTCTGGATAGGGCTGAGTGACTGGACTGGGTGAATGGTCTGGATAGGGCTGAGTGACTGGACTGGGTGAATGGTCTGGATAGGGCTGAGTGACTGGACTGGGTGAATGGTCTGGATAGGGCTGAGTGACTGGACTGGGTGAATGGTCTGGATAGGGACTGAAGTGACTGGACTGGGTGAATGGTCTGGATAGGGCTGAGTGACTGGACTGGGAGAATGACTGGATAGGGCTGAGTGACTGGACTGGGTGAATGGTCTGGATAGGGGGCTGAGTGACTGGACTGGGTGAATGGTCTGGATAGGGCTGAGTGACTGGACTGGGTGAATGGTCTGGGGCTGAGTGACTGGACTGAATGGTCTGGATATGGTCTGGATAGGGCTGAGTGACTGGACTGGGTGAATGGTCTGGATAGGGCTGAGTGACTGGACTGGGTGAATGGTCTGGATAGGGCTGAGTGACTGGACTGGGTGAATGGTCTGGATAGGGCTGAGTGACTGGACTGGGTGAATGGTCTGGATAGGGCTGAGTGACTGGACTGGTGAATGGTCTGGATAGGGCTGAGTGACTGGACTGGGTGAATGGTCTGGATAGGGCTGAGTGACTGGACTGGGTGAATGGTCTGGATAGGGCTGAGTGACTGGACTGGTCTGGATAGGGCTGAGTGACTGGACTGGGTGAATGGTCTGGATAGGGCTGACTGGACTGGGTGAATGGTCTGGATAGGGCTGAGTGACTGGACTGAATGGTCTGGAATGGACTCTGGATAGGGCTGGGACTGAGTGACTGGACTGGGTGAATGGTCTGGATAGGGCTGAGTGACTGGACTGGGTGAATGGTCTGGATAGGGCTGAGTGACTGGACTGGGTGAATGGTCTGGATAGGGCTGAGTGACTGGACTGGGTGAATGGTCTGGATAGGGCTGAGGACTGGACTGAGTGACTGGACTGGGTGAATGGTCTGGATAGGGCTGGACTGGGGTGAATGGTCTGGAGGGCTGAGTGACTGGACTGGATAGGGCTGAGTGACTGGACTGACTGGATAGGGCTGAGTGACTGGACTAGGTGAATGGTCTGGATAGGGCTGAGTGACTGGACTGGGTGAATGGTCTGGATAGGGCTGAGTGACTGGACTGGGTGAATGGTCTGGATAGGGCTGAGTGACTGGACTGGGTGAATGGTCTGGATAGGGCTGAGTGACTGACTGGACTGAGGACTGGACTGGGTGAATGGTCTGGATAGGGCTGAGTGACTGGACTGGGTGAATGGTCTGGATAGGGCTGAGTGACTGGACTGGATAGAGCTGAGTGAGCTGAGTGAATGGACTGGGTGAATGGTCTGGATAGGGCTGAGTGACTGGCTGGGTGAATGGTCTGGATAGGGCTGAGTGACTGGACTGGACTGGACTGAGACTGAGTGACTGGACTGGGTGAATGGTCTGGATAGGATAGGGCTGAGTGTGACTGGACTGGGTGAATGGTCTGGATAGGGCTGAGTGACTGGACTGGGTGAATGGTCTGGATAGGGCTGAGTGACTGGACTGGGTGAATGGTCTGGATAGGGCTGAGTGACTGGACTGGTCTGGATAGGGCTGAGTGACTGGACTGTGAATGGTGAATGGTCTGGATAGGGCTGAGTGACTGGGGTGAATGGTCTGGATAGGGCTGAGTGACTGGACTGGGTGAATGGTCTGGATAGGACTGAGTGACTGGACTGGGTGAATGGTCTGGATAGGACTGAGTGACTGGACTGGGTGAATGGTCTGGATAGTGGTGGGGGGACTGGACTGGCTGAGTGACTGGACTGGGTGAATGGTCTGGATAGGGCTGAGTGACTGGACTAGGGTGATGGTCTGGATAGGGCTGAATGACTGGACTGGGTGAATGGTCTGGATAGGGCTGAGTGACTGGACTGGGTGAATGGTCTGGATAGGGCTGAGTGACTGGACTGGTGAATGGTCTGGATAGGGCTGAGTGACTGGACTAGGTGAATGGTCTGGATAGGGCTGAGTGACTGGACTGGGTGAATGGTCTGGATAGGGCTGAGTGACTGGACTGGGTGGTGAATGGTCTGGATAGGGCTGAGTGACTGGACTGGGTGAATGGTCTGGATAGGGCTGAGTGACTGGACTAGGGCTGGTGAATGGTCTGGACTGGACTGAGTGACTGACTGGACTGGGTGAATGGTCTGGATAGGGCTGAGTGACTGGACTGGGTGAATGGTCTGGATAGGGCTGAGTGACTGGACTAGGTGAATGGTCTGGATAGGCTGAGTGACTGGACTGGGTGAACTGGGCTGAGTGACTGACTGGGTGAATGGTCTGGATAGGGCTGAGTGACTGGACTGGGTGAATGGTCTGGATAGGGCTGAGTGACTGGAACTGGATAGACTGGCTGAGTGACTGGACTGAATGGTGAATGGTCTGGATAGGGCTGAGTGACTGGACTGGGTGAATGGTCTGGATAGGGCTGAGTGACTGGACTGGGTGAATGGTCTGGATAGCTGGCTGAGTGACTGGACTGGGTGAATGGTCTGGATAGGGCTGAGTGACTGGACTGGGTGAATGGACTAGGTGAATGGTCTGGATAGGGCTGAGTGACTGGACTGGGGAATGGTCTGGATAGGGCTGAGTGACTGGACTGGGTGAATGGTCTGGATAGGGCTGGTGACTGGACTGGACTGAGGACTGGACTGGGTGAATGGTCTGGATAGGGCTGAGTGACTGGACTGGGTGAATGGTCTGGTCTGGAGTGACTGGACTGACTGGGATAGAGCTGAGTGACTGGACTGGGTGAATGGTCTGGATAGGGCTGAGTGACTGGACTGGGTGAATGGTCTGGGCTGAGTGACTGGACTGGGTGAATGGTCTGGATAGGGCTGAGTGACTGGACTAGGTGAATGGTCTGGATAGGGCTGAGTGACTGGACTGGGTGAATGGTCTGGATAGGGCTGAGTGACTGGACTGAATGGTCTGGGTGACTGAATGGTCTGGATAGGGCTGAGTGACTGGACTGGACTGGGTGAATGGTCTGGATAGGGCTGAGTGACTGGACTGGGTGAATGGTCTGGATAGGGCTGAGTGACTGGACTGGGTGAATGGTCTGGATAGGGCTGGGACTGACTGGGTGACTGGGCTGAGTGACTGGACTGGGTGAATGGTCTGGATAGGGCTGAAGTGACTGGACTGGATAGGGCTGAGTGACTGGACTGGGTGAATGGTCTGGATAGGGCTGAGTGACTGGACTGGGTGAATGGTCTGGATAGGGCTGAGTGACTGGACTGGATAGAGCTGAGTGACTGGACTGGGTGAATGGTCTGGATAGGGCTGAGTGACTGGACTGGGTGAATGGTCTGGATAGGGCTGAGTGACTGGACTGGACTGGATAGAGCTGAGTGACTGGACTGGGTGAATGGTCTGGATAGGGCTGAGTGACTGGACTGGGTGAATGGTCTGGATAGGGCTGAGTGACTGGACTGGGTGAATGGTCTGGATGAGTGGGCTGAAGATAGGGCTGAGCTGAGTGACTGGACTGGGTGAATGGTCTGGATAGGGCTGAGTGGCTGATGGTCTGGATATGGACTGGGGCTGAGTGACTGGACTGGGGAATGGTCTGGATAGGGCTGAGTGACTGGACTGGGTGAATGGTCTGGATAGGGCTGAGTGACTGGACTGGGTGGGTCTGGAGTGACTGGACTGGGTGAATGGTCTGGATAGGACTGAGTGACTGGACTAGGTGAATGGTCTGGATAGGGCTGAGTGACTGGACTGGGTGAATGGTCTGGATAGGGCTGAGTGACTGGACTGGGTGAATGGTCTGGATAGGGCTGAGTGACTGGACTGGGTGAATGGTCTGGATAGGGCTGAATGACTGGACTGAATGGTCTGGAGGGCTGAGTGACTGGACTAGGTGAATGGTCTGGATAGGGCTGAGTGACTGGACTGGGCTGAGTGACTGGACTGGTGAATGGTCTGGATAGGGCTGAGTGACTGGACTGGGTGAATGGTCTGGATAGGGCTGAGTGACTGGACTGGGTGAATGGTCTGGATAGGGCTGAGTGACTGGACTGGGTGAATGGTCTGGATAGGGCTGAGACTGGACTAGGTGAATGGTCTGGATAGTGGACTGGGTGAACTGGACTGGGTGAGTCTGGCTGAGTGACTGGACTGGGTGAATGGTCTGGATAGGGCTGAGTGACTGGACTGGGTGAATGGTCTGGATAGGGCTGAGTGACTGGACTGGGTGAATGGTCTGGATAGGGCTGAGTGACTGGACTGGGTGAATGGTCTGGATAGGGCTGAGTGACTGGACTGGGTGAATGGTCTGGATAGGGCTGAGTGACTGGACTGGGTGAATGGTCTGGATAGGGCTGA
Source organism: Oncorhynchus gorbuscha (assembly GCF_021184085.1). Taxonomy (NCBI): domain Eukaryota; kingdom Metazoa; phylum Chordata; class Actinopteri; order Salmoniformes; family Salmonidae; genus Oncorhynchus; species Oncorhynchus gorbuscha. The sequence goes on from NW_025746141.1 coordinate 73,017, forward strand.
GTGACTGGACTGGGTGAATGGTCTGGATAGGGCTGAGTGACTGGACTGGGTGAATGGTCTGGATAGGGCTGAGTGACTGGACTGGGTGAATGGTCTGGAATGAATGACTGGACTGAATGGTCTGGATAGGGCTGAGTGACTGGACTAGGTGAATGGTCTGGATAGGGCTGAGTGACTGGACTGGGTGAATGGTCTGGATAGGGCTGAGTGACTGGACTGGAGGGCTGAGTGACTGGACTGGGTGAATGGTCTGGATAGGGCTGAGTGACTGGACTGGGTGAATGGTCTGGTAGGGCTGTGACTGGACTGGGGCTGAGTGACTGGACTGGGTGAATGGTCTGGATAGGGCTGAGTGACTGGGCTGAATGGTCTGGAATGGTCTGGATAGGGCTGAGTGACTGGACTGGGTGAATGGTCTGGATAGGCTGAGTGACTGGACTGGGTGAATGGTCTGGATAGGGCTGAGTGACTGGACTGGGTGAATGGTCTGGATAGGGCTGGTGACTGGACTGGTGAATGGTCTGGATAGGGCTGAGTGACTGATTGGACTGGGTGAATGGTCTGGATAGGGCTGAGTGACTGGACTGGGTGAATGGTCTGGATAGGGCTGAGTGACTGGACTGGGGTGAATGGTCTGGATAGGGCTGAGTGACTGGACTGGGTGAATGGTCTGGATAGGGCTGAGTGACTGGACTGGGTGAATGGTCTGGATAGGGCTGAGTGACTGGACTGGGTGAATGGTCTGGATAGGGCTGAGTGACTGGACTGGATAGAGCTGAGTGACTGGACTGGGTGAATGGTCTGGATAGGGCTGAGTGACTTGGCTGGGTGAATGGTCTGGATAGGGCTGAGTGACTGACTGGACTGGATGAATGGTCTGGATAGGGCTGAGTGACTGGACTGGGTGAATGGTCTGGATAGGGCTGAGTGACTGGGCTGGGTGAATGGTCTGGATAGGGCTGAGTGACTGGACTAGGTGAATGGTCTGGATAGGGCTGAGTGACTGGACTGTGAATGGTCTGGATAGGGCTGAGTGACTGGACTGGGTGAATGGTCTGGATAGGGCTGAGTGACTGGACTGGGTGAATGGTCTGGATAGGGCTGAGTGACTGGACTGTGAGGTGAATGGTCTGGATAGGGCTGAGTGACTGGACTGGGTGAATGGTCTGGATAGGGCTGAGTGACTGGACTAGGTGAATGGTCTGGATAGGGCTGAGTGACTGGACTGGGTGAATGGTCTGGATAGGGCTGAGTGACTGGACTGGGTGAATGGTCTGGATAGGGCTGAGGGCTGTGACTGGACTGGGTGAATGGTCTGGATAGGGCTGAGTGACTGGACTGGATAGGGCTGAGTGACTGGACTGGGTGAATGGTCTGGATAGGGCTGAGTGACTGGACTGGGTGAGTGGTCTGGATAGGGCTGAGTGACTGGACTGGATAGAGCTGAGTGACTGGACAGGGTGAATGGTCTGGATAGGGTTGAGTGACTGGGCTGAATGGTCTGAATGGTCTGGACTGGGAGCTGAGTGACTGGACTGGGTGAATGGTCTGGATAGGGCTGAGTGACTGGACTAGGTGAATGGTCTGGATAGGGCTGAATGACTGGACTGGGTGAATGGTCTGGATAGGGCTGAGTGACTGGACTAGGTAAATGGTCTGGATAGGGCTGAGTGACTGGACTGGATAGGGCTGACTGGACTGTGACTGGACTGGTCTGGATAGGGCTGAGTGACTGGACTGGGTGAATGGTCTGGATAGGACTGAGTGACTGGACTAGGTGAATGGTCTGGATAGGGCTGAGTGACTGGACTGGGTGAATGGTCTGGATAGGGCTGAGTGACTGGACTGGGTGAATGGTCTGACTGGGTGAATGGTCTGGATAGGGCTGAGTGACTGGACTGGGTGAATGGTCTGGATAGGGCTGAATGACTGGACTGGGTGAATGGTCTGGATAGGGCTGAGTGACTGGACTGAATGGTGAATGGTCTGGATAGGGCTGAGTGACTGGACTGGGTGAATGGTCTGGATAGGGCTGGACTGGTGACTGGACTGGACTGGGTGAATGGTCTGGATAGGGCTGAGTGACTGGACTGGGTGAATGGTCTGGATAGGGCTGAGTGACTGGACTGGGTGAATGTCTGGATAGGGCTGAGGACTGGACTGGATAGGGCTGAGTGACTGGACTGGGTGAATGGTCTGGATAGGGCTGAGTGACTGACTGGACTGGACTGGATAGAGCTGAGTGACTGGACTGGGTGAATGGTCTGGACTGGGCTGGTGAATGGTCTGGGCTGAGTGATGGTCTGGGCTGAGTGACTGAATGGTCTGGATAGGGCTGAGTGACTGGACTGGTGAATGGTCTGGATAGGGCTGAGTGACTGGACTGGGTGAATGGTCTGGATAGGGCTGAGTGACTGGGCTGGGTGAATGGTCTGGATAGGGCTGAGTGACTGGACTGGGTGAATGGTCTGGATAGGGCTGAGTGACTGGACTGGGTGAATGGTCTGGATAGGGCTGAGTGACTGGACTGATAGAGCTGAGTGACTGGACTGGGTGAATGGTCTGGATAGGACTGAGTGACTGGACTAGGTGAATGGTCTGGATAGGACTGAGTGACTGGACTGGGTGAATGGTCTGGATAGTGGTGGGGGACTGGACTGGGTAGGGCTGGAGTGACTGGACTGGGTGAATGGTCTGGATAGGGCTGAGTGACTGGACTGGGTGAATGGTCTGGATAGGGCTGAATGACTGGACTGGGTGAATGGTCTGGATAGGGCTGAGTGACTGGACTAGGTGAATGGTCTGGATAGGGCTGAGTGACTGGACTGGATAGGGCTGAGTGATGGTCTGGGGCTGAGTGACTGGACTAGGTGAATGGTCTGGATAGGGCTGAGTGACTGGACTGGGTGAATGGTCTGGATAGGGCTGAGTGACTGGACTAGGTGAATGGTCTGGATAGGGCTGAGTGACTGGACTGGGTGAATGGTCTGGATAGGGCTGAGTGACTGGTCTGGATAGTGGTGACTGGAATAGGTCTGGATAGGGCTGAGTGACTGGACTGGGTGAATGGTCTGGATAGGGCTGAGTGACTGGACTGGGTGAATGGTCTGGATAGGGCTGAATGACTGGACTGGGTGAATGGTCTGGATAGGGCTGAGTGACTGGACTGGGTGAATGGTCTGGATAGGGCTGAGTGACTGGACTGGATGGGCTGGACTGAGTGGACTGGGTGAATGGTCTGGATAGGGCTGAGTGACTGGACTGGGTGATGGTCTGGGCTGAGTGATGGTCTGGATAGGGCTGAGTGACTGGACTGGGTGAATGGTCTGGATAGGGCTGAGTGACTGGACTGGGTGAATGGTCTGGATAGGGCTGACTGGACTGGATAGGGCTGAGTGACTGGACTGGGTGAATGGTCTGGATAGGGCTGAGTGACTGGACTGGGTGAATGGTCTGGATAGGGCTGAGTGACTGGACTGGATAGAGCTGAGTGACTGGACTGGGTGAATGGTCTGGATAGGGCTGAGTGACTGGGCTGGGTGAATGGTCTGGATAGGGCTGAGTGACTGGACTGGACTAGAGCTGAGTGACTGGACTGGGTGAATGGTCTGGAGTGACTGGACTGGGTGAATGGTCTGGATAGGGCTGAGTGACTGGACTGGGTGAATGGTCTGGATAGGGCTGAGTGACTGGACTGGGTGAATGGTCTGGATAGGGCTGAATGACTGGACTGGGTGAATGGCTGGACTGGACTGGACTGGCTGAGTGACTGGACTGGGTGAATGGTCTGGATAGGGCTGAGTGACTGGACTGGGTGAATGGTCTGGATAGGGCTGAGTGACTGACTGGACTGGATAGAGCTGAGTGACTGGACTGGGTGAATGGTCTGGATAGGACTGAGTGACTGGACTAGGTGAATGGTCTGGATAGGGCTGAGTGACTGGACTGGGTGAATGGTCTGGACTAGGGCTGGATAGGGCTGAATGACTGGACTGGGTGAATGGTCTGGATAGGGCTGAGTGACTGGACTAGGTGAATGGTCTGGATAGGGCTGAGTGACTGGACTGGATAGGGCTGAGTGACTGGGCTGAGTGACTGGACTAGGTGAATGGTCTGGATAGGGCTGAGTGACTGGACTGGGTGAATGGTCTGGATAGGACTGAGTGACTGGACTAGGTGAATGGTCTGGATAGGGCTGAGTGACTGGACTGGGTGAATGGTCTGAATGACTGGTCTGGATAGACTGGACTGCTGAGTGACTGGACTGGGTGAATGGTCTGGATAGGGCTGACTGGACTGGGTGAATGGTCTGATAGGGCTGAGTGACTGGACTGGGTGATGGTCTGGGTGAATGGTCTGGATAGGGCTGAGTGACTGGACTGGGTGAATGGTCTGGATAGGGCTGAGTGACTGGACTGGGTGAATGGTCTGGATAGGGCTGAGTGACTGGACTGGACTGGATAGAGCTGAGTGACTGGACTGGGTGAATGGTCTGGATAGGGCTGAGTGACTGGACTAGGTGAATGGTCTGGATAGGGCTGAATGACTGGACTGGGTGAATGGTCTGGATAGGGCTGAGTGACTGGACTAGGTGAATGGTCTGGATAGGGCTGAGTGACTGGACTGGATAGGGCTGAGTGACTGGACTGAGTGACTGGACTAGGTGAATGGTCTGGATAGGGCTGAGTGACTGGACTGGGTGAATGGTCTGGATAGGACTGAGTGACTGGACTAGGTGAATGGTCTGGATAGGGCTGAGTGACTGGACTGGGTGAATGGTCTGGATAGGGCTGAGTGACTGGACTGGGTGAATGGTCTGGATAGGGCTGAGTGACTGGACTGGGTGAATGGTCTGGATAGGGCTGAGTGACTGGACTAGGTGAATGGTCTGGACTGAATGACTGGACTGGGTGAAATAGGGGTGACTCTGGATAGGGCTGAGTGACTGGACTAGGTGAATGGTCTGAATAGGGCTGAAGTACTGGACTGGATAGGGCTGAGTGACTGGACTGGGTGAATGGTCTGGATAGGGCTGAGTGACTGGACTGGATAGAGCTGAGTGACTGGACTGGGTGAATGGTCTGGATAGGGCTGAATGACTGGACTGGGTGAATGGTCTGGATAGGGCTGAGTGACTGGACTAGGTGAATGGTCTGAATAGGGCTGAAGTGACTGGCTGAACTGGACTGGATAGGGCTGAGTGACTGGACTGGGTGAATGGTCTGGATAGGGCTGAGTGACTGGACTGGACTGGATGACTGGACTGGACTGGGTGAATGGTCTGGATAGGGCTGAGTGACTGGACTGGGTGAATGGTCTCTAGGGCTGAGTGACTGGACTGGGTGGGCTGGTCTGGATGGGTGAATGGCTGAGTGACTGGACTAGGTGAATGGTCTGGATAGGGCTGAGTGACTGGACTGGGTGAATGGTCTGGATAGGGCTGAGTGACTGGGCTGGGTGAATGGTCTGGATAGGGCTGAGTGACTGGACTGGGTGAATGGTCTGGATAGGGCTGAGTGACTGGACTGGGTGAATGGTCTGGATAGGGCTGAGTGACTGGACTGGATAGAGCTGAGTGACTGGACTGGGTGAATGGTCTGGATAGGACTGAGTGACTGGACTAGGTGAATGGTCTGGATAGGACTGAGTGACTGGACTGGGTGAATGGTCTGGATAGTGGTGGGGGACTGGACTGGGTAGGGCTGAGTGACTGGACTGGGTGAATGGTCTGGATAGGGCTGAGTGACTGGACTAGGTGAATGGTCTGGATAGGGCTGAATGACTGGACTGGGTGAATGGTCTGGATAGGGCTGAGTGACTGGACTAGGTAAATGGTCTGGATAGGGCTGAGTGACTGGACTGGATAGGGCTGAGTGACTGGGCTGAGTGACTGGACTAGGTGAATGGTCTGGATAGGGCTGAGTGACTGGACTGGGTGAATGGTCTGGATAGGACTGAGTGACTGGACTAGGTGAATGGTCTGGATAGGGCTGAGTGACTGGACTGGGTGAATGGTCTGGATATGGCTGAGTGACTGGACTGGACTGGGTGAATGGTCTGGTGGGGGACTGGATAGTCTGGTCTGGTCTGGAGTGATTGGACTGAGTGACTGGACTGGGTGAATGGTCTGGATAGGGCTGAGTGACTGGACTGGGTGAATGGTCTGGATAGGGCTGAATGACTGGACTGGGTGAATGGTCTGGATAGGGCTGAGTGACTGGACTAGGTAAATGGTCTGGATAGGGCTGAGTGACTGGACTGGATAGGGCTGACTGGACTGAGTGACTGGACTGGGTGAATGGTCTGGATAGGGCTGAGTGACTGGACTGGGTGAATGGTCTGGTCTGGATGACTGGTCTGGATAGGGCTGAGTGACTGGACTGGGTGAATGGTCTGGATAGGGCTGAATGACTGGACTGGGTGAATGGTCTGGATAGGGTCTGAGGGCTGAGTGACTGGACTGGATAGGGCTGAGTGACTGGACTGGGTGAATGGTCTGGATAGGGCTGAGTGACTGGACTGGGTGAATGGTCTGGATAGGGCTGAGTGACTGGACTGGATAGAGCTGAGTGACTGGACTGGGTGAATGGTCTGGATAGGGCTGAGTGACTGGGCTGGGTGAATGGTCTGGATAGGGCTGAGTGACTGGACTGGATGGTCTGGATAGAGCTGAGTGACTGGACTGGGTGAATGGTCTGGATAGGGCTGAGTGACTGGACTGGATAGGGCTGAGTGACTGGGCTGGGTGAATGGTCTGGATAGGGCTGAGGACTGAGTCTGACTGACTGGACTGGGTGAATGGTCTGGATAGGGCTGAGTGACTGGACTGGGTGAATGGTCTGGATAGGGCTGAGTGACTGGACTGGGTGAATGGTCTGGATAGGGCTGAGTGACTGGACTGGATAGAGCTGAGTGACTGGACTGGGTGAATGGTCTGGATAGGACTGAGTGACTGGACTAGGTGAATGGTCTGGATAGGGCTGGTGACTGGACTAGGGAATGGTCTGGAGCTGAGGGCTGAATGACTGGACTGGGTGAATGGTCTGGATAGGGCTGAGTGACTGGACTAGGTAAATGGTCTGGATAGGGCTGAGTGACTGGACTGGATAGGGCTGAGTGACTGGACTGGGGTGAATGGTCTGGATAGGGCTGAGTGACTGGACTGGGTGAATGGTCTGGATAGGGGACTGGAGTGAATGGTCTAGGGCTGAGTGACTGGACTGGGTGAATGGTCTGGATAGGGCTGAGTGACTGGACTGGTCTGGATAGGGTGGTGGGGGACTGGACTGTAGGTGAGCTGAGTGATTGGACTGAGTGACTGGACTGGGTGAATGGTCTGGATAGGGCTGAGTGACTGGACTGGGTGAATGGTCTGGATAGGGCTGAATGACTGGACTGGGTGAATGGTCTGGATAGGGCTGAGTGACTGGACTAGGTAAATGGTCTGGATAGGGCTGAGTGACTGGACTGGATAGGGCTGAGTGACTGGACTGAGTGAATGGTCTGGATAGGGCTGAGTGACTGGACTGGGTGAATGGTCTGGATAGGGCTGAGACTGGACTGGACTGGGTGAACTGGTGACTGGACTGGGTGAATGGTCTGGATAGGGCTGAGTGACTGGACTAGGTGAATGGTCTGGATAGGGCTGAGTGACTGGTCTGGATAGGGCTGAGTGACTGGACTGGGTGAATGGTCTGGATAGGGCTGAATGACTGGACTGGGTGAATGGTCTGGATAGGGCTGAAGTACTGGACTGGATAGGGCTGAGTGACTGGACTGGGTGAATGGTCTGGATAGGGCTGAGTGACTGGACTGGGTGAATGGTCTGGATAGTGACTGGACTAGGTGACTGGAGGGCTGGATGACTGTGACTGGGGTGAATGGTCTGGATAGGGCTGACTGGTCTGACTGGACTGGACTGGGTGAATGGTCTGGATAGGGCTGAATGACTGGACTGGGTGAATGGTCTGGATAGGGCTGAGTGACTGGACTGGATAGGGCTGAGTGACTGGACTGGGTGAATGGTCTGGATAGGGCTGAGTGACTGGACTGGGTGAATGGTCTGGATAGGGCTGAGTGACTGGACTGGATAGAGCTGAGTGACTGGACTGGGTGAATGGTCTGGATAGGGCTGAGTGACTGGGCTGGGTGAATGGTCTGGATAGGGCTGTGACTGGACTGGACTGGGGCTGAGTGACTGGACTGGGTGAATGGTCTGGATAGGACTGAGTGACTGGACTGGGTGAATGGTCTGGATAGGGCTGAGTGACTGGGCTGGGTGAATGGTCTGGATAGGGCTGAGTGACTGGACTAGGTGAATGGTCTGGATAGGGCTGAATGACTGGACTGGGTGAATGGTCTGGTCTGAGTGACTGGGACTGAATGGTCTGGATAGGGCTGAGTGACTGGACTGGGTGAATGGTCTGGATAGGGCTGAGTGACTGGACTGGATAGAGCTGAGTGACTGGACTGGGTGAATGGTCTGGATAGGACTGAGTGACTGACTGGACTAGGTGAATGGTCTGGATAGGACTGAGTGACTGGACTGGGTGAATGGTCTGGATAGTGGTGGGGGACTGGACTGGGTAGGGCTGAGTGACTGGACTGGGTGAATGGTCTGGATAGGGCTGAGTGACTGGATACTGGTAAATGGTCTGGATAGGGCTGAATGAGTGACTGGACTGGATAGGGCTGAGTGACTGGGCTGAGTGACTGGACTGGGTGAATGGTCTGGATAGGGCTGAGTGACTGGACTGGGTGAATGGTCTGGATAGGACTGAGTGACTGGACTAGGTGAATGGTCTGGATAGGGCTGAGTGACTGGACTGGGTGAATGGTCTGGATAGGGCTGAGTGACTGGTCTGGATAGTGGTGGGGGACTGGACTGGTAGGGCTGGTGACTGGACTGAGTGACTGGACTGGGTGAATGGTCTGGATAGGGCTGAGTGACTGGACTAGGTGAATGGTCTGGATAGGGCTGAGTGACTGGACTGAATGGTCTGGGTAAATGGTCTGGATCTGGAGGGCTGAGTGAGTGACTGGACTGACTGGGTGAATGGTCTGGATAGGGCTGGGACTGACTGAGTGACTGGACTGGGTGAATGGTCTGGATAGGGCTGAGTGACTGGACTAGGTGAATGGTCTGGATAGGGCTGAATGACTGGACTGGGTGAATGGTCTGGATAGGGCTGAGTGACTGGACTGGATAGGGCTGAGTGACTGGACTGGGTGAATGGTCTGGATAGGGCTGAGTGACTGGACTGGGTGAATGGTCTGGATAGGGCTGGTGACTGGACTGGATAGAGCTGAGTGACTGGACTGGGTGAATGGTCTGGATAGGACTGAGTGACTGGACTGGGTGAATGGTCTGGATAGGGCTGAGTGACTGGACTGGGTGAATGGTCTGGATAGGGCTGAGTGACTGGACTGGTGAATGGTCTGGATAGGGCTGAGTGACTGGACTGGGTGATTGGTCTGGATAGGGCTGAGTGACTGGACTGGGTGAATGGTCTGGATAGGGCTGAGTGACTGGACTAGGTGAATGGTCTGGATAGGGCTGAGTGACTGGACTGGGTGAATGGCTGAGTGACTGGGGCTGAGTGACTGGACTAGGTGAATGGTCTGGATAGGGCTGAGTGACTGGACTGGGTGAATGGTCTGGATAGGACTGAGTGACTGGACTAGGTGAATGGTCTGGATAGGGCTGAGTGACTGGACTGGGTGAATGGTCTGGATGGGCTGAGTGACTGACTGGTCTGGATAGTGGTGGGGACTGGACTAGGTGAATGGTAGGGCTGAGTGACTGGACTGAGTGACTGGACTGGGTGAATGGTCTGGATAGGGCTGAGTGACTGGACTAGGTGAATGGTCTGGATAGGGCTGAGTGACTGGACTGGATAGGGCTGAGTGACTGACTAGGTGATGGTCTGAGTGACTGGACTGGGTGAATGGTCTGGATAGGGCTGAGTGACTGGACTAGGTGAATGTTCTGGATAGGGGTGAATGACTGGACTGGGTGAATGGTCTGGATAGGGCTGAGTGACTGGATGGTGAATGGTCTGGATAGGGCTGAGTGACTGGACTGGGTGAATGGTCTGGATAGGGCTGAGTGACTGGACTGGGTGAATGGTCTAGATAGGGCTGAGTGACTGGACTGGATAGAGCTGGACTGGACTGGGTGAATGGTCTGGATAGGACTGAGTGACTGGACTGGGTGAATGGTCTGGATAGGGCTGAGTGACTGGACTGGGTGAATGGTCTGGATAGGGCTGAGTGACTGGGCTGAGTGAATGGTCTGGATAGGGCTGAGTGACTGGACTATGTGATTGGTCTAGATAGGGCTGAATGACTGGACTGGGTGAATGGTCTGGATAGGGCTGAGTGACTGTACTAGGTAAATGGTCTGGATAGGGCTGAGTGACTGGACTGGATAGGGCTGAGTGACTGGGCTGAGTGACTGGACTAGGTGAATGGTCTGGATAGGGCTGAGTGACTGGACAGGGTGAATGGTCTGGATAGGACTGAGTGACTGGACTAGGTGAATGGTCTGGATAGGGCTGAGTGACTGGACTGGGTGAATGGTCTGGATATGGCTGAGTGACTGGTCTGGATAGTGGTGGGGGACTGGACTGGGTAGGGCTGAGTGACTGGACTGAGTGACTGGACTGGGTGAATGGTCTGGATAGGGCTGAGTGACTGGACTAGGTGAATGGTCTGGATAGGGCTGAGTGACTGGACTAGGTAAATGGTCTGGATAGGGCTGAGTGACTGGACTGGATGGGCTGGAGTGACTGGACTGAGTGACTGGACTGGGTGAATGGTCTGGATAGGGCTGAGTGACTGGACTAGGTGAATGTTCTGGATAGGGGTGAATGACTGGACTGGGTGAATGGTCTGGATAGGGCTGAGTGACTGGACTGGATAGGGCTGAGTGACTGGACTGGGTGAATGGTCTGGATAGGGCTGAGTGACTGGACTGGGTGAATGGTCTAGATAGGGCTGAGTGACTGGACTGGATAGAGCTGAGTGACTGGACTGGGTGAATGGTCTGGATAGGACTGAGTGACTGGACTGGGTGAATGGTCTGGATAGGGCTGAGTGACTGGACTGGGTGAATGGTCTGGATAGGGCTGAGTGACTGGGCTGAGTGAATGGTCTGGATAGGGCTGAGTGACTGGACTATGTGATTGGTCTAGATAGGGCTGAATGACTGGACTGGGTGAATGGTCTGGATAGGGCTGAGTGACTGGGCTGGGTGAATGGTCTGGATAGGGCTGAGTGACTGGGCTGGGTGAATGGTCTGGATAGGACTGAGTGACTGGACTGGGTGAATGGTCTGGATAGAGCTGAGTGACTGGACTGGGTGAATGGTCTGGATAGGACTGAGTGACTGAACTGGGTGAATGGTCTGGATAGGGCTGAGTGACTGGACTGAGTGAATGGTCTGGATAGGGCTGAGTGACTGGATTGGGTAGGGCTGAGTGACTGGACTGGGTGAATGGTCTGGATAGGACTTAGTGACTGGACTGGGTGAATGGTCTGGATAGGGCTGAGTGACTGGACTGGATAGAGCTGAGTGACTGGACTGGGTGAATGGTCTGGATAGGGCTGAGTGACTGGGCTGGGTGAATGGTCTGGATAGGGCTGAGTGACTGGACTGAGTGACTGGACTGGGTGAATGGTCTGCATAGGGCTGAGTGACTGGACTAGGTGAATGGTCTGGATAGGGCTGAGTGACTGGGCTGGGTGAATGGTCTGGATAGGGCTGAGTGACTGGACTGAGTGACTGGACTGGGTGAATGGTCTGGCTAGTGGTGGGGGACTGGACTGGGTAGGGCTGAGTGACTGGACTGAGTGACTGGACTGGGTGAATGGTCTGCATAGGGCTGAGTGACTGGACTAGGTGAATGGTCTGGATAGGGCTGAAGTGACTGGACTGGGTGAATGGTCTGGCTAGTGGTGGGGGACTGGACTGGGTAGGGCTGAGTGACTGGACTGATAGTGACTGGACTGGGTGAATGGTCTGGATAGGGCTGAGTGACTGGACTAGGTGAATGGTCTGGATAGGGCTGAGTGACTGGACTGGGTGAATGGTCTGGATAGGGCTGAGTGACTGGGCTGGGTGAATGGTCTGGATAGGGCTGAGTGACTGGACTAGGTGAATGGTCTGGATAGGGCTGAGTGACTGGACTGGGTGACTGGACTGGGTTAATGGTCTGGATAGGGCTGAGTGACTGGAATGGGTGACTGGACTGGGTGAATGGTCTGGATAGGGCTGAGTGACTGGACTGGGTGAATGGTCTGGATAGGGCTGAGTGACTGGGCTGGGTGAATGGTCTGGATAGGGCTGAGTGACTGGACTGGGTAAATGGTCTGGATAGGGCTGAGTGACTGCACTGGGTGAATGGTCTGGATAGGGCCGAGTGACTGGACTAGGTAAATGGTCTGGATAGGGCTGAGTGACTGGACTGGGTGAATGATCTGGATAGGGCTGAGTGACTGGACTGGGTGAATGGTCTGGATAGTGGTGGGGGACTGGACTGGGTAGGGCTGAGTGACTGGACTAGGTGAATGGTCTGGATAGGGCTGAGTGACTGGACTGGGTGAATGGTCTGGATAGGGCTGAGTGACTGGACTGGGTGAATGGTCTGGATAGGGCTGAGTGACTGGACTGGATAGAGCTGGTGACTGGACTGGGTGAATGGTCTGGATAGGGCTGAGTGACTGGACTGGGGATGGTCTGGGCTGAGTGACTGGACTGGGTGAATGGTCTGGATAGGGCTGAGTGACTGGACTGGGTGAATGGTCTGGATAGGACTGAGTGACTGGACTGGGTGAATGGTCTGGATAGGGCTGAGTGACTGGACTGGATAGGGCTGAGTGACTGGACTGGGTGAATGGTCTGGATAGGGCTGAGTGACTGGACTGGATAGGGCTGAGTGACTGGACTGGGTGAATGGTCTGGATAGGGCTGAGTGACTGGACTGGGTGAATGGTCTGGATAGGACTGAGTGACTGGACTGGGTGAATGGTCTGGATAGGGCTGAGTGACTGGACTGGATAGGGCTGAGTGACTGGACTGGGTCGGACAGGATCAGGAGGCAGCAGGAGAGGAGGAAGCAGGAGAGGAGGAAGCAGGAGAGGAGGCAGCAGGAGAGGAGGAAGCAGGAGAGGAGGAAGCAGGAGAGGAGGAGGCAGGAGAGGAGGGGGCAGGAGAGGAGGAAGCAGGAGAGGAGTCAGCAGGAGAGGAGGTTTAGGAGAACAGATTTTCTTTTATTTTGGAAAAGTTGTATAAACACATTTCCTTTAAAAACAGCTCATACATGTTTTAAATCGTTTCATACACATAAAAACGACAATAAGGCATAAAACAGCATTTGAAAGTTACATTTAAATTGGTTAAAAATTACATGTTGTCCTTCAAGCACGAGCACCCCCACCCCCACCCCCACCCCATACAGCACGACCTGACCCATACAGCACGAGCTGAGGTGATAGGTCCTCCCCTGCTGGCAGACACGGGAGGTCAGGGGGCCTGCTTCCTTCCACAGGTCCCTGGCAGCACTGCATCCCCAGTGCCTCACCGACTCTTCTTGGCCGCAGCCTGGTCGGGGGCACGCGGATGTCCTCGCCATGCCCCGTGAGTGCATAACGGCCCTGACCGGGAGGATCTCGTGGGCGACCATCCAGGACAGGTCCCGATGCCGATTCAGGAGAGCAGGATGGGCCACGTTACGCCAGACGATTGTGGGCTCACCTATAGCGAGCCCGCGCAAAGTGGGCACACTGGTTCCTGCACAAGAGAGAGAAGAGAGCGGTGCTTAGTTAAATCAAGTAACTTACATATGTAGTATCTTCATTAGGCCAAATGGCATTTTATGAAGTTAGTTATAGTGACTGAGTAAGTCTAAAAAAGACAGGCTATTTTTATTGGTCACGTTATTTTCGTTGACGATGTCTTGAAGTCAAGCGGTTCAATATTGAAATGCAGTTTTCTGTACCACACAGGACAACCACAGGACAACCACAGGACAACCACAGGACAACCACAGGACAACCACAGGACAACCACAGGACAACCAGGAAAAAGCGACGGTCGGTGGAACTCTGGCGCCACCAAGTGGACAATTGCTTCAGTTCGTTTGTGGCAGCAATGCTGCGAGATATACTTGATACAAGATCAAATGTTACGTCAATATTATTATCTCCAAATTGCCCCCCCCCCCACAAACACACACACGCACACGTAATATATTATTATTCCAATTTAGCTGTTGATCTGGTTTTAACTTAACAACGCGTCCTCTCATTTCTGATTGGAGGGCGGACGACCACGTGATCTTAGAACCTACAAATGTGTTACATTGTAACAGTCAAACGTGGTCATTCCTGGCGTTGATCAACTCCCCATCCAGGCCACCATTTATTTAAAGCGTTGTATTTTTTTAATGGGAAACAAACAGCATACAGTGCTCATTTTGGTGTAACCATAAGCGAATTTGACGTGTCGGAGAACGGCTACATTCTCCCGAAAACATTGTGGGTATCGCTTCTCGGCCTTTTGGCTAAGATCAAGTGTAGTATCTGTTCTTATCAGTTTAATATCTGATACGTCCCCTATCTGGGGACCATATATTAAATTGATTTTTGGAATAGGGAGATGGAATAGGGGCTTGCTCCGTCCACTCCACGCATCGACCTGGTATTGCAGTACCTCCAGGAACGGTGCACCCCCTTTCATTGTAAAGAGAAATCACACGGAGTTGCTTCGTTGACTATATTGTATTTTCACATTCATTTCAGTATCAGTGATGGCTTGATAGTACTGGTCAAATCGGTCACCGTTTTATTGACTAAGATAGCTGTTGGGAATGGGGTGCGTTCATCTTCTCAACAAAGATTTTTCGTCAAGTTCACGGGATACTTACTTGAAAATTTTTTCTCAACAGTGCATGATCAAAAATATACACACAGAGCGAAGTAATAAAGTAGTTAAAACATTAATATACACACAGAGCGTAGTAATAAAGTAGTTAAAACATTAATATACACACAGAGCGTAGTAATAAAGTAGTTAAAACATGAATATACACAGAGCTAAGTAATACAGTAGATTGCTTCTCGGTCTTTTGGCTAAGATCACGTGTAGTGTCTGATAGTGCTGCACTAGATCTGAGAAGCGATCGCTGGCCGGAGGGCGCCCGGGAAATTGTACTATTTATTTTTAGTTTAAAATCATTATTGTTGTATTGTTTCACTAATGTTTTTCCTTGTCCTGGGTTAGGTGGTAGTTTATGCTGGCCAGCTTCAGTCCCTACCGCACCAGGAGTAGAAACTCCCCAAATACAGGTGTACTAAGCTTGTAGCATCATAACCCAAGAAGACTCAAGGCTGTAATCGCTGCCAAAGGTGCTTCAACAAAGTACTGAGTAAAAGGTCTGAATACTTCAATGCATTCAAGATAACCGGGAACTCAGAAAAACATATAATTTTCAATGGTCATCCAACTTGGAATTCCCATTCTCAGTTACTGTTTGAATGAACATTAGAATGGGAAAACAACTCGTAGGTCCTTGTCACGGATTGGCTGTTGCAGCAGACGACCACACCGGGTTCCTATCAGATAAAAACAACAAGAGGCGGCTCCCAGTGGGCACGTGATCATCAACACTGGACAACTGAAGAGTGGAAAAGCAGTGCCTGGTCCGACCAATCCTGGTTCCTGTTGCGTCATGCTGATGTCAGGGTTTGGCGTAAGCAGCATGAGTCCATGGCCACATCCTGTCTGATGTCAACGGTACAGGCTGGTGGTGTAACGGTGTGGGGAATGTTTTCCTGGCACACGTTAGGGCCCTTGATACCAATTCAGCAAACATTTCCATACCACTAAGAATTCAGGCTGTTCTGGAGGCATAGGGGGGGCCTGATCGGATGCACCTAGTACACAGAGTATATAAAATAAATAACACCTGCTCTTTCCATGATAGACTGACCAGGTCAATGAGGAGTTCCTATTGGCTGATACACTGACTGGACAGAACATTAGGAACACCTGCTCTTTCCATGATAGACTGACCAGGTCAATGAGGAGTTCCTATTGGCTGATACACTGACTGGACAGAACATTAGGAACACCTGCTCTTTCCATGATAGACTGACCAGGTGAATCCAGGAGAAAGCTGCGATCCCTTAAATCCACTTCAGTGTAGATCAGAGCTGCCCAACCCTCTTCCTTGAGATCTACTGTCCTGTTAAGAGCTGCCCAACCCTCTTCCTTGAGATCTACTGTCCTGTTAAGAGCTGCCCAACCCTCTTCCTAGAGATCTACTGTCCTGTTGAGAGCTGCCCAACCCTCTTCCTAGAGATCTACTGTCCTGTTGAGAGCTGCCCAACCCTCTTCCTAGAGATCTACTGTCCTGTTGAGAGCTGCCCAACCCTCTTCCTAGAGATCTACTGTCCTGTTGAGAGCTGCCCAACCCTCTTCCTAGAGATCTACTGTCCTGTTGAGAGCTGCCCAACCCTCTTCCTAGAGATCTACTGTCCTGTTGAGAGCTGCCCAACCCTCTTCCTGGAGATCTACTGTCCTGTGGGTTTTCAGTCCAAGTAGATCTCCAGGACAGTAGATCTCTAGGAAGAGGGTTGGACTGAAAACCCACAGGACAGTATATCTCCAGGAAGAGGGTTGTACTGAAAACCTACAGGACAGTAGATCTCCAGGAAGAGGGTTGTACTGAAAACCCACAGGACAGTAGATCTCCAGGAAGAGGGTTGGACTGAAAACCCACAGGACAGTAGATCTCCAGGAAGAGGGTTGGGCAGCTCTCAACAGGACAGTAGATCTCCAGGAAGAGGGTTGCGCAGCTCTCAACAGGACAGTAGATCTCCAGGAAGAGGGTTGGGCAGCTCTCAACAGGACAGTAGATTTCCAGGAAGAGGGTTGCGCAGCTCTCAACAGGACAGTAGATCTCCAGGAAGAGGGTTGCGCTGGCCTGGTGTAGATGAAGGGGTGGAGATAATTTTTAAGCCTCGATACAATTCAGACATGGACTTAATAATATAATAATAATAATATATGCCATTTAGCAGACGCTTTTATCCAAAGCGACTTACAGTCATGTGTGCATACATTCTACGTATGGGTGGTCCCGGGGATCTTAAGTTTGTGTACTCCATTCAGTGGATGAACGGGGTGCGGTTGTAGGTGCCAGGCGCACCGGTTTCTGTCAAGAACTGCAACGCTGCTGGGTTTTTCACACTCCAGTTTCCCCTGTGTATCAAGAATGGTCCACCACCCAAAGGACATCCGGCCAACTTGACACAATTGTGGGAAGCATTTAAATCAAACATGTGGAATGCTGTCGACACCTTGTGAGAGTGTGTGGGGTGGGGGTTGGGTAGGTGTGTGGGGTGGGGGTTGGGTAGGTGTGTGGGGTGGGGGTTGGGTAGGTGTGTGGGGTGGGGGTTGGGTAGGTGTGTGGGGTGGGGGTTGGGTAGGTGTGGGGTGGGGGTTGGGTAGGTGTGTGGGGTGGGGGTTGGGTAGGTGTGTGGGTGTTTAGTCTAAGTAATTCTGTGAGCAGCTCTGGAGGTTGTGTGGTTCGGGGGGGTAATAACAGGACGGCTCCAGACATGAGTGATTCAGAGAGAACAGTAGTTCCAACCAATAGCCTTGTTTCCTGGGAAATACAATGTTTTGTTGGTGTGAACCAGCCAACCTGGACTGTTTTTGCAGTATGCCGACCCCTTTCATTGCATACTCTGGATTAGTCACCGGGGTTGCCAGATTGGGTCGCAGAGTTGCCAGATTGGGTCGCAGAGTTGCCAGATTGGGTCGCAGAGTTGCTAGATTTGTGATCTTTTACCAAAGGCGTTGAGGGGGGAAAAACTGGAGATTAAGAGCTCTAAAATAATTCAGATTGGACAACGTAAAACTTTTAAATTATCTTTTTAATTCCACATACATGAAATAACATTTCCCTCCAGATAACAGTTATGCTTGGGTGTTTCGTATGAAAATTTCCAAAAAGACATGGACAAAGACAACCGGCCCAACAACAACCTCCCTTTTCTCCCCATTAACGAGTTCTGAACCACAAGTATCAAAAGAAAACCTTAAAATGAAAATAAAAACTGGGGATGGAAAGAAGAAGCAGCAACTAGAAGCAGCAACGAGGGGAAATTCTTCCTGCTCTGCTGGTTTAAAAACAGTCTGAGTATTAGGAGTCCTCTTTGTTCTAGACTTTTCCCAAACCTCCTACTTGACACAGAAATACAAAATGACGTTAGCAGGTCAGTGAAACTGAAGAAGAAGAAAGTGGAGCAGAACAGTGACAGTTTAATGGAATGTAACATCACTATCCAACTATCCCTCCTATGTAGGGAGCCCTACTCCCTACATAGTGCACTACTGGAGCCCTACTCCCTACATAGTGCACTACTGGAGCCCTACTCCCTACATAGTGCACTACTGGAGCCCTACTCCCTACATAGTGCACTACTGGAGCCCTACTCCCTACATAGTGCACTACTGGAGCCCTACTCCCTACATAGTGCACTACTGGAGCCCTACTCCCTACATAGTGCACTACTGGAGCCCTACTCCCTACATAGTGCACTACTGGAACCCTACATAGTGCACTACTGGAGCCCTACTCCCTACATAGTGCACTACTGGAGCCCTACTCCCTACATAGTGCACTACTGGAGCCCTACTCCCTACATAGTGCACTACTGGAGCCCTACTCCCTACATAGTGCACTACTGGAGCCCTACTCCCTACATAGTGCACTACTGGAGCCCTACTCCCTACATAGTGCACAACTGGAGCCCTACTCCCTACATAGTGCACAACTGGAGCCCTACTCCCTACATAGTGCACAACTGGAGCCCTACTCCCTACATAGTGCACTACTGGAGCCCTACTCCCTACATAGTGCACTACTGGAGCCCTACTCCCTACATAGTGCACTACTGGAGCCCTACTCCCTACATAGTGCACTACTGGAGCCCTACTCCCTACATAGTGCACTACTGGAGCCCTACTCCCTACATAGTGCACTACTAGAGCCCTACTCCCTACATAGTGCACTACTGGAGCCCTACTCCCTACATAGTGCACTACTGGAGCCCTACTCCCTACATAGTGCACTACTGGAGCCCTACTCCCTACATAGTGCACTACGGGAGCCCTACTCCCTACATAGTGCACTACTGGAGCCCTACTCCCTACATAGTGCACTACTGGAGCCCTACTCCCTACATAGTGCACTACTGGAGCCCTACTCCCTACATAGTGCACTACTCCCTACATAGTGCACTACTGGAGCCCTACTCCCTACATAGTGCACTACTGGAGCCCTACTCCCTACATAGTGCACTACTGGAGCCCTACTCCCTACATAGTGCACTACTGGAGCCCTACTCCCTACATAGTGCACTACTGGAGCCCTACTCCCTACATAGTGCACTACTGGAGCCCTACTCCCTACATAGTGCACTACTAGAGCACTACTTCCTACATAGTGCACTACTGGAACCCTATTCCCTACATAGTGCACTACTGGAACCCTACATAGTGCACTACTGGAACCCTATTCCCTACATAGTGCACTACTGGAACCCTACTCCCTACATAGTGCACTACTGGAACACTACATAGTGCACTACTGGAACCCTACTCCCTACATAGTGCACTACTGGAACCCTACTCCCTACATAGTGCACTACTGGAACCCTACATAGTGCACTACTGGAACCCTATTCCCTACATAGTGCACTACTGGAACCCTACTCCCTACATAGTGCACTACTGGAACACTACATAGTGCACTACTGGAACACTACATAGTGCACTACTGGAACACTACATAGTGCACTACTGGAACCCTACTCCCTACATAGTGCACTACTGGAACCCTACTCCCTACATAGTGCACTACTGGAACCCTACATAGTGCACTACTGGAACCCTACTCCCTACATAGTGCACTACTGGAACCCTACATAGTGCACTACTGGAACCCTACTCCCTACATAGTGCACTACTGGAACCCTACTCCCTACATAGTGCACTACTGGAACCCTACTCCCTACATAGTGCACTACTGGAACCCTACTCCCTACATAGTGCACTACTGGAACCCTACATAGTGCACTACTGGAACCCTACATAGTGCACTACTGGAACCCTACATAGTGCACTACTGGAGCCCTACATAGTGCACTACTGGAACCCTATTCCCTACATAGTGCACTACTGGAATCCTACTCCCTACATAGTGCACGGGTGTTTGACCAAGGTCCATAGGGTTCTGGTCTAAAAGTAGTGTACTTCATAGGGAATAGGGTGCCATTTGGGGAGCAGAACAACGACCACGCCAACCCACCATCGATAAGACGCCATCAGGACTATCCCCTAATGCTCCTGCCGTCAGTCGCCTGGCTACAGACTAAAACCGCTCGATGCTGCCTCCTCCAATCAAGAGAGACTGATGTCGAACCACAAATGAATCAAGCAATGTTGTCAAGCACAAGATCTTTACCATGTAGACAGGTAGAGGACTAGACCAGGTTAGTTCCCAACCTGACCACAGGTAGAGGACTAGACCAGGTTAATTCCCAACCTGACCACAGGTAGAGGACTAGACCAGGTTAGTTCCCAACCTGAACACAGGTAGAGGACTAGACCAGGTTAATTCCCAACCTGACCACAGGTAGAGGACTAGACCAGGTTAGTTCACAACCTGACCACAGGTAGAGGACTAGACCAGGTTAGTTCACAACCTGACCACAGGTAGAGGACTAGACCAGGTTAGTTCACAACCTGACCACAGGTAGAGGACTAGACCAGGTTAGTTCACAACCTGAACACAGGTAGAGGACTAGACCAGGTTAGTTCACAACCTGACCACAGGTAGAGGACTAGACCAGGTTAGTTCACAACCTGACCAC
Source organism: Oncorhynchus gorbuscha (assembly GCF_021184085.1). Taxonomy (NCBI): domain Eukaryota; kingdom Metazoa; phylum Chordata; class Actinopteri; order Salmoniformes; family Salmonidae; genus Oncorhynchus; species Oncorhynchus gorbuscha. The sequence continues at coordinate 93,963 of NW_025746141.1, forward strand.
AGGTAGAGGACTAGACCAGGTTAATTCACAACCTGACCACAGGTAGAGGACTAGACCAGGTTAGTTCACAACCTGACCACAGGTAGAGGACTAGACCAGGTTAATTCACAACCTGACCACAGGTAGAGGACTAGACCAGGTTAATTCACAACCTGACCACAGGTAGAGGACTAGACCAGGTTAATTCACAACCTGACCACAGGTAGAGGACTAGACCAGGTTAGTTCCCAACCTGAACACAGGTAGAGGACTAGACCAGGTTAGTTCCCAACCTGAACACAGGTAGAGGACTAGACCAGGTTAGTTCCCAACCTGAACACAGGTAGAGGACTAGACCAGGTTAATTCCCAACCTGAACACAGGTAGAGGACTAGACCAGGTTAATTCACAACCTGAACACAGGTAGAGGACTAGACCAGGTTAGTTCACAATCTGACCACAGGTAGAGGACTAGACCAGGTTAGTTCACAACCTGAACACAGGTAGAGGACTAGACCAGGTTAATTCACAACCTGACCACAGGTAGAGGACTAGACCAGGTTAATTCACAACCTGACCACAGGTAGAGGACTAGACCAGGTTAGTTCCCAACCTGACCACAGGTAGAGGACTAGACCAGGTTAGTTCCCAACCTGACCACAGGTAGAGGACTAGACCAGGTTAGTTCCCAACCTGAACACAGGTAGAGGACTAGACCAGGTTAGTTCCCAACCTGAACACAGGTAGAGGACTAGACCAGGTTAATTCCCAACCTGAACACAGGTAGAGGACTAGACCAGGTTAATTCACAACCTGAACACAGGTAGAGGACTAGACCAGGTTAGTTCACAACCTGACCACAGGTAGAGGACTAGACCAGGTTAATTCACAACCTGAACACAGGTAGAGGACTAGACCAGGTTAATTCCCAACCTGAACACAGGTGGAGGACTAGACCAGGTTAGTTCACAACCTGAACTTGCCACATTGCATGAGTTGAGAACTACATGTAACACCCTGTTTCTCCGCCCACAAATAATTATACGCTCAGTAGATAAGTCCCTCACCCCAACATACCATAATATATGTCCCAAAACCCCTCCCACAACCAAGTCCTGGAACTAAACCCCTCCCACAACCAAGTCCTGGAACGAAATCCCTCCCACAACCAAGTCCTGGAACTAAACCCCTCCCACAACCAAGTCCTGGAACGAAACCCCTCCCACAACCAAGTCCTGGAACTAAACCCCTCCCACAACCAAGTCCTGGAACTAAACCCCTCCCACAACCAAGTCCTGGAACTAAACCCCTCCCACAACCAAGTCCTGGAACGAAACCCCTCCCACAACCAAGTCCTGGAACGAAACCCCTCCCACAACCAAGTCCTGGAACGAAACCCCTCCCACAACCAAGTCCTGGAACTAAACCCCTCCCACAGCCAAGTCCTGGAATGAAACCCCTCCCACAACCAAGTCCTGGAATGAAACCCCTCCCACAACCAAGTCCTGGAAAGCAACCCCACCCCACAATGATTCCCGAAAGAAGAGTAAACGTATGGAGGTGTGAGACGACGTGCCAGACAGAACTAAAGAGAAGCGTTGGGCAGGATGAGGTGGTCAGTCTGTCTGTCTCAGTGTTGATAGATAGAGGATGATGACAGTCAGTCAGACAGACAGACCAGGGAACAGGAACCAGGTCAGTCTCTACCCTCCTCAGCATCCTCTCCATCTCCCTGGTTGTCTGAGGTCCACAGCTACAGAGATACGAGAGAGCGAGAGGACAGAGACGAGAAACAGGGATTAACATGTTAAAAAAGACTGTAGGTCAACATTCACATTACATGTCATTTAGCAGACTCTCTACAGTAGCGAGTCATTTAGCGTAGACTCTCTACAGTAGCGAGTCATTTAGCAGACTCTCTACAGTAGCGAGTCATTTAGCAGACTCTCTACAGTAGCGAGTCATTTAGCAGACTCTCTACAGTAGCGAGTCATTTAGCAGACTCTCTACAGTAGCGAGTCATTTAGCAGACTCTCTACAGTAGCGAGTCATTTAGCAGACTCTACAGTAGCGAGTCATTTAGCAGACTCTACAGTAGCGAGTCATTTAGCAGACTCTACAGTAGCGAGTCATTTAGCAGACTCTACAGTAGCGTGTCATTTAGCAGACTCTACAGTAGCGAGTCATTTAGCAGACTCTACAGTAGCGAGTCATTTAGCAGACTCTACAGTAGCGAGTCATTTAGCAGAGACTCTACAGTAGCGAGTCATTTAGCAGAGACTCTACAGTAGCGAGTCATTTAGCAGAGACTCTACAGTAGCGAGTCATTTAGCAGAGACTCTACAGTAGCGAGTCATTTAGCAGAGACTCTACAGTAGCGAGTCATTTAGCAGAGACTCTACAGTAGCGAGTCATTTAGCAGAGACTCTACAGTAGCGAGTCATTTAGCAGAGACTCTACAGTAGCGAGTCATTTAGCAGAGACTCTACAGTAGCGAGTCATTTAGCAGAGACTCTACAGTAGCGAGTCATTTAGCAGACTATCTACAGTAGCGAGTCATTTAGCAGACTATCTACAGTAGCGAGTCATTTAGCAGACTATCTACAGTAGTGAGTCATTTAGCAGACTATCTACAGTAGTGAGTCATTTAGCAGACTATCTACAGTAGTGAGTCATTTAGCAGACTATCTACAGTAGTGAGTCATTTAGCAGACTATCTACAGTAGTGAGTCATTTAGCAGACTATCTACAGTAGTGAGTCATTTAGCAGACTATCTACAGTAGTGAGTCATTTAGCAGACTATCTACAGTAGTGAGTCATTTAGCAGACTATCTACAGTAGTGAGTCATTTAGCAGACTATCTACAGTAGTGAGTCATTTAGCAGACTATCTACAGTAGTGAGTCATTTAGCAGACTATCTACAGTAGTGAGTCATTTAGCAGACTATCTACAGTAGTGAGTCATTTAGCAGACTATCTACAGTAGTGAGTCATTTAGCAGACTCTACAGTAGTGAGTCATTTAGCAGACTCTCTGATCCAGAGCCATTTACAGTAGTGAGTCATTTAGCAGACTCTCTGATCCAGAGCCACGAACAGTAGTGAGTCATTTAGCAGACTCTCTGATCCAGAGCCACTAACAGTAGTGAGTCATTTAGCAGACTCTCTGATCCAGAGCCACGAACAGTAGTGAGTCATTTAGCAGACTCTCTGATCCAGAGCCACGAACAGTAGTGAGTCATTTAGCAGACTCTCTACAGTAGTGAGTCATTTAGCAGACTCTCTACAGTAGTGAGTCATTTAGCAGACTCTCTACAGTAGTGAGTCATTTAGCAGACTCTCTACAGTAGTGAGTCATTTAGCAGACTCTCTACAGTAGTGAGTCATTTAGCAGACTCTCTACAGTAGTGAGTCATTTAGCAGACTCTCTACAGTAGTGAGTCATTTAGCAGACTCTCTACAGTAGTGAGTCATTTAGCAGACTCTCTACAGTAGTGAGTCATTTAGCAGACTCTCTACAGTAGTGAGTCATTTAGCAGACTCTCTACAGTAGTGAGTCATTTAGCAGACTCTCTGATCCAGAGCCACTAACAGTAGTGAGTCATTTAGCTGACTCTGATCCAGAGCCACTAACAGTAGTGAATCATTTAGCAGACTCTCTACAGTAGTGAGTCATTTAGCAGACTCTCTACAGTAGTGAGTCATTTAGCAGACTCTCTACAGTAGTGAGTCATTTAGCAGACTCTCTGATCCAGAGCCACTAACAGTAGTGAGTCATTTAGCAGACTCTCTACAGTAGTGAGCAGAGTGCATACCGTCTTCATATTTGTTCCTACTGGGTAGACAGGTTACGTAGCTCCTCTACCTTTGTCTCAGGAATGTGTGACCAAAACAAACTCTCCGACATCATAAGTCAACCCAGTGACAACAGGGAACTATGATTTTAGTACACGACACTTACTGTCAAGTTGTCTCTCAGTAGCTGCATGATCAAGGTGCTGTCTTTGTAGGAATCTTCACTCAGGGAATCCAGCTCTGCAATGGCGTCGTCGAAAGCCTGCAGGAGAACAGAACGTTTTAAAAAACACAGTGTTGTTCTACATTTCATATTGGACGACTGCGTATTTGTTGAGTTTGGAGCTGGAGAGAAAGGCATCTCACTGTTACTTGGTCACGTGACATTAAAACCTGGAAGGAAGAGAGGGGTCACGCGCTTTGCTAGAACCTTCTCACCTCGACTCTGATAGGCCCTCATTTCCCTCATGTCTTTCATCAGGTTCTCCTGTAGGCGACAGGGCGACGTGTGGACAGAAACCGGGTGCTTCACAAAGCACCATCAAATTAATTAGCCAGTAATTTTGAGAAACATTAAGTTTGGTTATTTTGACTCAAATAAAATTAATAGACCAGTTATCTACCTTTGATAAGCAGCTAGTTAACTCCCATACCAATTTCAAATGTTTCTGAACTAATATCTGACTAACTCAGAAATATGAAGTTATTTCAGAATGAAAGTTAACGTCGTCTTAGAACATGTTTCCTGTACGTCCAACTGGCCTCACAACCGCAGACCACGTGTTACCACGCCAACCCAGGACCTCCACATCCGGCTTCTTCACCTCGGGGATCATCTGAGACCAGCCACCCGCACAGGTGATGAAACCGTGGGTTGACACAACTGAATAATTTCTGCTCAAACTGTCAAGAAACCGTCTCAGGGAAGCTCATCTGTGTGCCTGTCGTCCTCATCGGGGTCTTGACCTGGCTGCAGTTAGGCATCGTAACCGTCTTCAGTGAGGAAATGCTCAACCTTCGATGGCCACTGGTGAAGTTTTTATTTATTTTACCTTTATTTAACGAGGCAAGTCAGTTAAGAACAAATTCTTATTTTCAATGACGGCCTAGGAACAGTGGGTTAACTGCCTTGTTCAGGGGCAGAACGACAGATTTGTACCTTGTCAGTTCGGGGATTTGAACTTGCAACCTTTCGGTTACTAGTCCAACGCTCTAACCACTAGGCTACCTTGTGTGCTCTTCACGGATGAATCACGGTTTTAACTGTACCGGGCAGTGTGGCGTTGTTTCAGAGGGGTTTGCTGATGTCAACGTTGTGAACAGAGTGCCCCATGGTGGCGGTGGGGTTATGGTAATGTCAGGCGTAAGCTACGGACAACGAACACAATTGCATTTTTATTGATGTCGATTTGAATGCACAGAGATACCGTGACGAGATCCCGAGGCCCCATTGTGGTGCCATTCAACTGCCGCCATCACCCCATGTTTCAGCGTGATAACGCACTGCCCCATGTCGCAAGGATCTGTACACTTCCTGGAAGCTGAAAATGTCCCAGTTCTTCCATGGTCTGCATACTTACCAGACAGGCTACCCAACATTCCCCAGGCCTCAATCTACAGCCTGATCAACTCTATGTGAAGGAGATGTGTCTCGCTGCATGAGGTAAATGTTGGTCACGCCAGATACTGACTGGTTTTCTGATCCACGCCAGTTACTGACTGGTTTTCTGATCCACGCCAGATACTGACTGGTTTTCTGATCCACGCCAGTTACTGACTGGTTTTCTGATCCACGCCAGTTACTGACTGGTTTTCTGATCCACGCCAGATACTGACTGGTTTTCTGATCCACGCCAGATACTGACTGGTTTTCTGATCCACGCTAGATACTGACTGGTTTTCTGATCCACGCCAGATACTGACTGGTTTTCTGATCCACGCCAGATACTGACTGGTTTTCTGATCCACGCCAGATACTGACTGGTTTTCTGATCCACGCCAGATACTGACTGGTTTTCTGATCCACGCCTGACTGGTTTTCTGATACTGACTGGTTTTCTGATCCACGCCAGATACTGACTGGTTTTCTGATCCACGCCAGATACTGACTGGTTTTCTGATCCACGCCAGATTCTGACTGGTTTTCTGATCCACGCCAGATACTGACTGGTTTTCTGATCCACGCCAGATACTGACTGGTTTTCTGATCCACGCCAGATACTGACTGGTTTTCTGATCCACGCCAGATTCTGACTGGTTTTCTGATCCACGCCAGATACTGACTGGTTTTCTGATCCACGCCAGATACTGACTGGTTTTCTGATCCACGCCAGATACTGACTGGTTTTCTGATCCACGCCAGATACTGACTGGTTTTCTGATCCACGCCTAACTGGGGCTGACTGAGTGACTGGGCTGGGTGAATGGTCTGGATAGGGCTGAGTGACTGGACTAGGTTAATGGTCTGGATAGGGCTGAGTGACTGGGCTGGGTGAATGGTCTGGATAGGGCTGAGTGACTGGACTGGGTGAATGGTCTGAATAGGGCTGAGTGACTGGACTGGGTGAATGGTCTGGATAGGGCTGAATGACTGGACTGGGTGAATGGTCTGGATAGGGCTGAGTGACTGGACTAGGTAAATGGTCTGGATAGGGCTGAGTGACTGGACTGGATAGGGCTGAGTGACTGGGCTGAGTGACTGGACTAGGTGAATGGTCTGGATAGGGCTGAGTGACTGGGCTGGGTGAATGGTCGGGATAGGGCTGAGTGACTGGACTAGGTGAATGGTCTGGATAGGGCTGAGTGACTGGACTGGATAGGGCTGAGTGACTGGACTGAGTGACTGGACTGGGTGAATGGTCTGGATAGTGGTGGGGGACTGGACTGAGTAGGGCTGAGTGACTGGACTGAGTGACTGGACTGGGTGAATGGTCTGGATAGGGCTGAGTGACTGGACTAGGTGAATGGTCTGGATAGGGCTGAATGACTGGACTGGGTGAATGGTCTGGATAGGGCTGAGTGACTGGACTAGGTGAATGGTCTGGATAGGGCTGAATGACTGGACTGGGTGAATGGTCTGGATAGGGCTGAGTGACTGGACTGGATAGGGCTGAGTGACTGGACTGGGTGAATGGTCTGGATAGGGCTGAGTGACTGGGCTGGGTGAATGGTCTGGATAGGGCTGAGTGACTGGACTGGATAGAGCTGAGTGACTGGACTGGGTGAATGGTCTGGATAGGACTGAGTGACTGGACTGGGTGAATGGTCTGGATAGGGCTGAGTGACTGGACTAGGTGAATGGTCTGGATAGGGCTGAGTGACTGGACTGGATAGAGCTGAGTGACTGGACTGGATAGGGCTGAGTGACTGGGCTGAGTGACTGGACTAGGTGAATGGTCTGGATAGGGCTGAGTGACTGGACTGGGTGAATGGTCTGGATAGGACTGAGTGACTGGACTGGGTGAATGGTCTGGATAGGACTGAGTGACTGGACTAGGTGAATGGTCTGGATAGGGCTGAGTGACTGGACTGGGTGAATGGTCTGGATATGGCTGAGTGACTGGTCTGGATAGTGGTGGGGGACTGGACTAGGTAGAGCTGAGTGACTGGACTGAGTGACTGGACTAGGTGAATGGTCTGGATAGGGCTGAGTGACTGGACTGGGTGAATGGTCTGGATAGGACTGAGTGACTGGACTAGGTGAATGGTCTGGATAGGGCTGAGTGACTGGACTGGGTGAATGGTCTGGATAGGGCTGAGTGACTGGGCTGGGTGAATGGTCTGGATAGGGCTGAGTGACTGGACTGGGTGAATGGTCTGGATAGGGCTGAGTGACTGGACTAGGTGAATGGTCTGGATAGGGCTGAATGACTGGACTGGGTGAATGGTCTGGATAGGGCTGAGTGACTGGACTAGGTGAATGGTCTGGATAGGGCTGAATGACTGGACTGGGTGAATGGTCTGGATAGGGCTGAGTGACTGGACTAGGTGAATGGTCTGGATAGGGCTGAATGACTGGACTGGGTGAATGGTCTGGATAGGGCTGAGTGACTGGACTGGGTGAATGGTCTGGATAGGGCTGAGTGACTGGACTGGGTGAATGGTCTGGATAGGGCTGAGTGACTGGGCTGGGTGAATGGTCTGGATAGGGCTGAGTGACTGGACTGGGTGAGTGGTCTGGATAGGGCTGAGTGACTGGACTGGATAGAGCTGAGTGACTGGACAGGGTGAATGGTCTGGATAGGGCTGAGTGACTGGGCTGGGTGAATGGTCTGGATAGGGCTGAGTGACTGGACTGGATAGAGCTGAGTGACTGGACTGGGTGAATGGTCTGGATAGGACTGAGTGACTGGACTGGGTGAATGGTCTGGATAGGGCTGAGTGACTGGACTAGGTGAATGGTCTGGATAGGGCTGAGTGACTGGACTGGGTGAATGGTCTGGATAGGGCTGAGTGACTGGACTAGGTAAATGGTCTGGATAGGGCTGAGTGACTGGACTGGATAGGGCTGAGTGACTGGACTGAGTGACTGGACTAGGTGAATGGTCTGGATAGGGCTGAGTGACTGGACTGAATGGTCTGAGGACTGGTCTGGAGGTGAATGTTCTGGAGGGCTGAGTGACTGGACTGGGTGAATGGTCTGGATAGGGCTGAGTGACTGGGCTGGGTGAATGGTCTGGATAGGGCTGAGTGACTGGACTGGGTGAATGGTCTGGATAGGGCTGAGTGACTGGACTAGGTGAATGGTCTGGATAGGGCTGAATGACTGGACTGGGTGAATGGTCTGGATAGGGCTGAGTGACTGGACTAGGTGAATGGTCTGGATAGGGCTGAATGACTGGACTGGGTGAATGGTCTGGATAGGGCTGAAGTACTGGACTGGATAGGGCTGAGTGACTGGACTGGGTGAATGGTCTGGATAGGGCTGAGTGACTGGACTGGAGCTAGTGACTGGACTGAATGGTCTGAGGGCTGGACTGGGTGAATGGTCTGGATAGGGCTGACTGGGCTGGGTGATGGTCTTGGACTGGACTAGGTGAATGGTCTGGATAAGGCTGAGTGACTGGGCTGGGTGAATGGTCTGGATTGGGCTGAGTGACTGGACTAGGTGAATGGTCTGGATAAGGCTGAATGACTGGACTGGGTGAATGGTCTGGATAGGGCAGAGTGACTGGGCTGGGTGAATGGTCTGGATAGGGCTGAGTGACTGGACTGGGTGAATGGTCTGGATAGGGCTGAGTGACTGGACTGGATAGAGCTGAGTGACTGGACTGAGAGAATGGTCTGGATAGGACTGAGTGACTGGACTAGGTGAATGGTCTGGATAGGGCTGAATGACTGGACTGGGTGAATGGTCTGGATAGGGCTGAGTGACTGGACTAGGTAAATGGTCTGGATAGGGCTGAGTGACTGGACTGGATAGGGCTGAGTGACTGGGCTGAGTGACTGGACTAGGTGAATGGTCTGGATAGGGCTGAGTGACTGGACTGTGTGAATGGTCTGGATAGGACTGAGTGACTGGACTAGGTGAATGGTCTGGATAGGGCTGAGTGACTGGACTGGACTGGATAGAGCTGAGTGACTGGACTGGGTGAATGGTCTGGATAGGACTGAGTGACTGGACTGGGTGAATGGTCTGGATAGGGCTGAGTGACTGGGCTGGGTGAATGGTCTGGATTGGGCTGAGTGACTGGACTAGGTGAATGGTCTGGATAAGGCTGAATGACTGGACTGGGTGAATGGTCTGGATAGGGCAGAGTGACTGGGCTGGGTGAATGGTCTGGATAGGGCTGAGTGACTGGACTGGGTGAATGGTCTGGATAGGGCTGAGTGACTGGACTGGATAGAGCTGAGTGACTGGACTGGGTGAATGGTCTGGATAGGACTGAGTGACTGGACTAGGTGAATGGTCTGGATAGGGCTGAATGACTGGACTGGGTGAATGGTCTGGATAGGGCTGAGTGACTGGACTAGGTAAATGGTCTGGATAGGGCTGAGTGACTGGACTGGATAGGGCTGAGTGACTGGGCTGAGTGACTGGACTAGGTGAATGGTCTGGATAGGGCTGAGTGACTGGACTGTGTGAATGGTCTGGATAGGACTGAGTGACTGGACTAGGTGAATGGTCTGGATAGGGCTGAGTGACTGGACTGGGTGAATGGTCTGGATATGGCTGAGTGACTGGTCTGGATAGTGGTGGGGGACTGGACTAGGTAGAGCTGAGTGATTGGACTGAGTGACTGGACTGGGTGAATGGTCTGGATAGGGCTGAGTGACTGGACTGGGTGAATGGTCTGGATAGGGCTGAATGACTGGACTGGGTGAATGGTCTGGATAGGGCTGAGTGACTGGACTAGGTAAATGGTCTGGATAGGGCTGAGTGACTGGACTGGATAGGGCTGAGTGACTGGACTGAGTGACTGGACTGGGTGAATGGTCTGGATAGGGCTGAGTGACTGGACTAGGTGAATGGTCTGGATAGGGCTGAGTGACTGGACTGGATAGGGCTGAGTGACTGGACTGGGTGAATGGTCTGGATAGGGCTGAGTGACTGGACTGGGTGAATGGTCTAGATAGGGCTGAGTGACTGGACTGGGTGAATGGTCTGGATAGGGCTGAGTGACTGGGCTGAGTGAATGGTCTGGATAGGGCTGAGTGACTGGGCTGAGTGAATGGTCTGGATAGGGCTGAGTGACTGGGCTGAGTGAATGGTCTGGATAGGGCTGAGTGACTGGACTGGGTGAATGGTCTGGATAGTGGTGGGGGACTGGACTGGGTAGGGCTGAGTGACTGGACTGGGTGAATGGTCTGGATAGGGCTGAGTGACTGGACTAGGTGAATGTTCTGGATAGGGCTGAATGACTGGACTGGGTGAATGGTCTGGATAGGGCTGAGTGACTGGACTAGGTGAATGGTCTCGATAGGGCTGAATGACTGGACTGGGTGAATGGTCTGGATAGGGCTGAGTGACTGGACTAGGTGAATGGTCTGGATAGGGCTGAATGACTGGACTGGGTGAATGGTCTGGATAGGGCTGAAGTACTGGACTGGATAGGGCTGAGTGACTGGACTGAGTGAATGGTCTGGATAGGGCTGAGTGACTGGACTGGGTGAATGGTCTGGATAGGGCTGAGTGACTGGACTGGATAGAGCTGAGTGACTGGACTGGGTGAATGGTCTGGATAGGGCTGAGTGACTGGGCTGGGTGAATGGTCTGGATAGGGCTGAGTGACTGGGCTGAGTGACTGGACTAGGTGAATGGTCTGGATAGGGCTGAGTGACTGGCTGGGTGAATGGTCTGGATAGGACTGGACTGGGTGAATGGTCTGGATAGGACTGAGTGACTGGACTAGGTGAATGGTCTGGATAGGGCTGAGTGACTGGACTGGGTGAATGGTCTGGATAGGGACTGAGTGACTGACTGGACTAGGTGAATGGTCTGGATAGGGCTGAGTGACTGGACTGGGTGAATGGTCTGGACTGAGTGACTGGACTGGTGAATGGTCTGGATAGGGCTGAGGACTGGACTGGGTGAATGGTCTGGATAGGGCTGAATGGTCTGACTGACTGGACTGGGTGAATGGTCTGGATAGGGCTGAGTGACTGGACTAGGTGAATGGTCTGGATAGGGCTGAATGACTGGACTGGGTGAATGGTCTGGATAGGGCTGAGTGACTGGACTAGGTGAATGGTCTGGATAGGGCTGAATGACTGGACTGGGTGAATGGTCTGGATAGGGCTGAGTGACTGGACTAGGTGAATGGTCTGGATAGGGCTGAATGACTGGACTGGGTGAATGGTCTGGATAGGGCTGAGTGACTGGACTGGGTGAATGGTCTGGATAGGGCTGAGTGACTGGACTGGGTGAATGGTCTGGATAGGGCTGAGTGACTGGGCTGGGTGAATGGTCTGGATAGGGCTGAGTGACTGGACTGGGTGAGTGGTCTGGATAGGGCTGAGTGACTGGACTGGATAGAGCTGAGTGACTGGACAGGGTGAATGGTCTGGATAGGGCTGAGTGACTGGGCTGGGTGAATGGTCTGGATAGGGCTGAGTGACTGGACTGGATAGAGCTGAGTGACTGGACTGGGTGAATGGTCTGGATAGGACTGAGTGACTGGACTGGGTGAATGGTCTGGATAGGGCTGAGTGACTGGACTAGGTGAATGGTCTGGATAGGGCTGAATGACTGGACTGGGTGAATGGTCTGGATAGGGCTGAGTGACTGGACTAGGTAAATGGTCTGGATAGGGCTGAGTGACTGGACTGGATAGGGCTGAGTGACTGGACTGAGTGACTGGACTAGGTGAATGGTCTGGATAGGGCTGAGTGACTGGACTGGGTGAATGGTCTGGATAGGACTGAGTGACTGGACTAGGTGAATGTTCTGGATAGGGCTGAGTGACTGGACTGGGTGAATGGTCTGGATAGGGCTGAGTGACTGGGCTGGGTGAATGGTCTGGATAGGGCTGAGGGACTGGACTGGGTGAATGGTCTGGATAGGGCTGAGTGACTGGACTAGGTGAATGGTCTGGATAGGGCTGAATGACTGGACTGGGTGAATGGTCTGGATAGGGCTGAGTGACTGGACTAGGTGAATGGTCTGGATAGGGCTGAATGACTGGACTGGGTGAATGGTCTGGATAGGGCTGAAGTACTGGACTGGATAGGGCTGAGTGACTGGACTGGGTGAATGGTCTGGATAGGGCTGAGTGACTGGACTGGATAGAGCTGAGTGACTGGACTGGGTGAATGGTCTGGATAGGGCTGAGTGACTTGGCTGGGTGAATGGTCTGGATAGGGCTGAGTGACTGGGCTGGGTGAATGGTCTGGATTGGGCTGAGTGACTGGACTAGGTGAATGGTCTGGATAAGGCTGAATGACTGGACTGGGTGAATGGTCTGGATAGGGCAGAGTGACTGGGCTGGGTGAATGGTCTGGATAGGGCTGAGTGACTGGACTGGGTGAATGGTCTGGATAGGGCTGAGTGACTGGACTGGATAGAGCTGAGTGACTGGACTGAGAGAATGGTCTGGATAGGACTGAGTGACTGGACTAGGTGAATGGTCTGGATAGGGCTGAATGACTGGACTGGGTGAATGGTCTGGATAGGGCTGAGTGACTGGACTAGGTAAATGGTCTGGATAGGGCTGAGTGACTGGACTGGATAGGGCTGAGTGACTGGGCTGAGTGACTGGACTAGGTGAATGGTCTGGATAGGGCTGAGTGACTGGACTGTGTGAATGGTCTGGATAGGACTGAGTGACTGGACTAGGTGAATGGTCTGGATAGGGCTGAGTGACTGGACTGGACTGGATAGAGCTGAGTGACTGGACTGGGTGAATGGTCTGGATAGGACTGAGTGACTGGACTGGGTGAATGGTCTGGATAGGGCTGAGTGACTGGGCTGGGTGAATGGTCTGGATTGGGCTGAGTGACTGGACTAGGTGAATGGTCTGGATAAGGCTGAATGACTGGACTGGGTGAATGGTCTGGATAGGGCAGAGTGACTGGGCTGGGTGAATGGTCTGGATAGGGCTGAGTGACTGGACTGGGTGAATGGTCTGGATAGGGCTGAGTGACTGGACTGGATAGAGCTGAGTGACTGGACTGGGTGAATGGTCTGGATAGGACTGAGTGACTGGACTAGGTGAATGGTCTGGATAGGGCTGAATGACTGGACTGGGTGAATGGTCTGGATAGGGCTGAGTGACTGGACTAGGTAAATGGTCTGGATAGGGCTGAGTGACTGGACTGGATAGGGCTGAGTGACTGGGCTGAGTGACTGGACTAGGTGAATGGTCTGGATAGGGCTGAGTGACTGGACTGTGTGAATGGTCTGGATAGGACTGAGTGACTGGACTAGGTGAATGGTCTGGATAGGGCTGAGTGACTGGACTGGGTGAATGGTCTGGATATGGCTGAGTGACTGGTCTGGATAGTGGTGGGGGACTGGACTAGGTAGAGCTGAGTGATTGGACTGAGTGACTGGACTGGGTGAATGGTCTGGATAGGGCTGAGTGACTGGACTGGGTGAATGGTCTGGATAGGGCTGAATGACTGGACTGGGTGAATGGTCTGGATAGGGCTGAGTGACTGGACTAGGTAAATGGTCTGGATAGGGCTGAGTGACTGGACTGGATAGGGCTGAGTGACTGGACTGGGTGAATGGTCTGGATAGGGCTGAGTGACTGGACTAGGTGAATGGTCTGGATAGGGCTGAGTGACTGGACTGGATAGGGCTGAGTGACTGGACTGGGTGAATGGTCTGGATAGGGCTGAGTGACTGGACTGGGTGAATGGTCTAGATAGGGCTGAGTGACTGGACTGGGTGAATGGTCTGGATAGGGCTGAGTGACTGGGCTGAGTGAATGGTCTGGATAGGGCTGAGTGACTGGGCTGAGTGAATGGTCTGGATAGGGCTGAGTGACTGGGCTGAGTGAATGGTCTGGATAGGGCTGAGTGACTGGACTGGGTGAATGGTCTGGATAGTGGTGGGGGACTGGACTGGGTAGGGCTGAGTGACTGGACTGGGTGAATGGTCTGGATAGGGCTGAGTGACTGGACTAGGTGAATGTTCTGGATAGGGCTGAATGACTGGACTGGGTGAATGGTCTGGATAGGGCTGAGTGACTGGACTAGGTGAATGGTCTCGATAGGGCTGAATGACTGGACTGGGTGAATGGTCTGGATAGGGCTGAGTGACTGGACTAGGTGAATGGTCTGGATAGGGCTGAATGACTGGACTGGGTGAATGGTCTGGATAGGGCTGAAGACTACTGTGAATGGTCTGGATAGGGCTGGGACTGACTGGGTGAATGGTCTGGACTGACTGGACTGAATGGTCTGGACTGGGTAGGGCTGAGTGACTGGGCTGGGTGAATGGTCTGGATAGGGCTGAGTGACTGGACTGGACTGGATAGAGCTGAGTGACTGGACTGGGTGAATGGTCTGGATAGGACTGAGTGACTGGACTGGGTGAATGGTCTGGATAGGGCTGAGTGACTGGGCTGGGTGAATGGTCTGGATAGGGCTGAGTGACTGGACTAGGTGAATGGTCTGGATAAGGCTGAATGACTGGACGGGGTGAATGGTCTGGATAGGGCTGAGTGACTGGACTGGGTGAATGGTCTGGATAGGGCTGAGTGACTGGACTGGGTGAATGGTCTGGATAGGGCTGAGTGACTGGACTGGATAGAGCTGAGTGACTGGACTGGGTGAATGGTCTGGATAGTGGTGGGGGACTGGACTGGGTAGGGCTGAGTGACTGGACTGGGTGAATGGTCTGGATAGGGCTGAGTGACTGTACTAGGTAAATGGTCTGGATAGGGCTGAGTGACTGGAATGGATAGGGCTGAGTGACTGGGCTGAGTGACTGGACTAGGTGAATGGTCTGGATAGGGCTGAGTGACTGGACAGGGTGAATGGTCTGGATAGGACTGAGTGACTGGACTAGGTGAATGGTCTGGATAGGGCTGAGTGACTGGACTGGGTGAATGGTCTGGATATGGCTGAGTGACTGGACTGGGTGAATGGTCTGGATAGTGGTGGGGGACTGGACTGGGTAGGGCTGAGTGACTGGACTAGGTGAATGGTCTGGATAGGGCTGAATGACTGGACTGGGTGAATGGTCTGGATAGGGCTGAGTGACTGGACTAGGTGAATGGTCTGGATAGGGCTGAGTGACTGGACTAGGTAAATGGTCTGGATAGGGCTGAGTGACTGGACTGGATAGGGCTGAGTGACTGGACTGAGTGACTGGACTGGGTGAATGGTCTGGATAGGGCTGAGTGACTGGACTAGGTGAATGTTCTGGATAGGGGTGAATGACTGGACTGGGTGAATGGTCTGGATAGGGCTGAGTGACTGGACTGGATAGGGCTGAGTGACTGGACTGAGTGACTGGACTGGGTGAATGGTCTGGATAGGGCTGAGTGACTGGACTAGGTGAATGTTCTGGATAGGGCTGAGTGACTGGACTGGGTAAATGGTCTGGATAGGGCTGAGTGACTGGACTGAATAGGGCTGAGTGACTGGACTGAGTGACTGGACTGGGTGAATGGTCTGGATAGGGCTGAGTGACTGGACTAGGTGAATGTTCTGGATAGGGGTGAATGACTGGACTGGGTGAATGGTCTGGATAGGGCTGAGTGACTGGACTGGATAGGGCTGAGTGACTGGACTAGGTGAATGTTCTGGATAGGGGTGAATGACTGGACTGGGTGAATGGTCTGGATAGGGCTGAGTGACTGGACTGGATAGAGCTGAGTGACTGGACTGGGTGAATGGTCTGGATAGGACTGAGTGACTGGACTGGGTGAATGGTCTGGATAGGGCTGAGTGACTGTACTGGGTGAATGGTCTGGATAGGGCTGAGTGACTGGGCTGAGTGAATGGTCTGGATAGGGCTGAGTGACTGGACTATGTGATTGGTCTAGATAGGGCTGAATGACTGGACTGGGTGAATGGTCTGGATAGGGCTGAGTGACTGGGCTGGGTGAATGGTCTGGATAGGGCTGAGTGACTGGACTGGATAGAGCTGAGTGATTGGACTGGGTGAATGGTCTGGATAGGACTGAGTGACTGGACTGGGTGAATGGTCTGGATAGGGCTGAGTGACTGGACTGAGTGAATGGTCTGGATAGGGCTGAGTGACTGGACTGGATAGAGCTGAGTGACTGGACTGGGTGAATGGTCTGGATAGGGCTGAGTGACTGGACTGAGTGAATGGTCTGGATAGGGCTGAGTGACTGGACTGGATAGGGCTGAGTGACTGGACTGGGTGAATGGTCTGGAAAGGGCTGAGTGACTGGACTGGGTGAATGGTCTGGAAAGGGCTGAGTGACTGGACTGGGTGAATGGTCTGGATAGGGCTGAGTGACTGGACTCGGTGAATGGTCTGGATAGGGCTGAGTGACTGGACTAGGTGAATGGTCTGGATAGGGCTGAGTGACTGGGCTGGGTGAATGGTCTGGATAGGGCTGAGTGACTGGACTGAGTGACTGGACTGGGTGAATGGTCTGCATAGGGCTGAGTGACTGGACTAGGTGAATGGTCTGGATAGGGCTGAGTGACTGGGCTGGGTGAATGGTCTGGATAGGGCTGAGTGACTGGACTGAGTGACTGGACTGGGTGAATGGTCTGGCTAGTGGTGGGGGACTGGACTGGGTAGGGCTGAGTGACTGGACTGAGTGACTGGACTGGGTGAATGGTCTGCATAGGGCTGAGTGACTGGACTAGGTGAATGGTCTGGATAGGGCTGAGTGACTGGGCTGGGTGAATGGTCTGGCTAGTGGTGGGGGACTGGACTGGGTAGGGCTGAGTGACTGGACTGAGTGACTGGACTGGGTGAATGGTCTGCATAGGGCTGAGTGACTGGACTAGGTGAATGGTCTGGATAGGGCTGAGTGACTGGGCTGAGTGAATGGTCTGGATAGGGCTGAGTGACTGGACTATGTGATTGGTCTAGATAGGGCTGAATGACTGGACTGGGTGAATGGTCTGGATAGGGCTGAGTGACTGGGCTGGGTGAATGGTCTGGATAGGGCTGAGTGACTGGACTGGATAGAGCTGAGTGACTGGACTGGGTGAATGGTCTGGATAGGACTGAGTGACTGGACTGGGTGAATGGTCTGGATAGGGCTGAGTGACTGGACTGGATAGAGCTGAGTGACTGGACTGGGTGAATGGTCTGGATAGGACTGAGTGACTGAACTGGGTGAATGGTCTGGATAGGGCTGAGTGACTGGACTGAGTGAATGGTCTGGATAGGGCTGAGTGACTGGACTGGATAGGGCTGAGTGACTGGACTGGGTGAATGGTCTGGAAAGGGCTGAGTGACTGGACTGGGTGAATGGTCTGGATAGGGCTGAGTGACTGGACTCGGTGAATGGTCTGGATAGGGCTGAGTGACTGGACTAGGTGAATGGTCTGGATAGGGCTGAGTGACTGGGCTGGGTGAATGGTCTGGATAGGGCTGAGTGACTGGACTGAGTGACTGGACTGGGTGAATGGTCTGCATAGGGCTGAGTGACTGGACTAGGTGAATGGTCTGGATAGGGCTGAGTGACTGGGCTGGGTGAATGGTCTGGATAGGGCTGAGTGACTGGACTGAGTGACTGGACTGGGTGAATGGTCTGGCTAGTGGTGGGGGACTGGACTGGGTAGGGCTGAGTGACTGGACTGAGTGACTGGACTGGGTGAATGGTCTGCATAGGGCTGAGTGACTGGACTAGGTGAATGGTCTGGATAGGGCTGAGTGACTGGGCTGGGTGAATGGTCTGGCTAGTGGTGGGGGACTGGACTGGGTAGGGCTGAGTGACTGGACTGAGTGACTGGACTGGGTGAATGGTCTGCATAGGGCTGAGTGACTGGACTAGGTGAATGGTCTGGATAGGGCTGAGTGACTGGGCTGAGTGAATGGTCTGGATAGGGCTGAGTGACTGGACTATGTGATTGGTCTAGATAGGGCTGAATGACTGGACTGGGTGAATGGTCTGGATAGGGCTGAGTGACTGGGCTGGGTGAATGGTCTGGATAGGGCTGAGTGACTGGACTGGATAGAGCTGAGTGACTGGACTGGGTGAATGGTCTGGATAGGACTGAGTGACTGGACTGGGTGAATGGTCTGGATAGGGCTGAGTGACTGGACTGGATAGAGCTGAGTGACTGGACTGGGTGAATGGTCTGGATAGGACTGAGTGACTGAACTGGGTGAATGGTCTGGATAGGGCTGAGTGACTGGACTGAGTGAATGGTCTGGATAGGGCTGAGTGACTGGACTGGATAGGGCTGAGTGACTGGACTGGGTGAATGGTCTGGAAAGGGCTGAGTGACTGGACTGGGTGAATGGTCTGGATAGGGCTGAGTGACTGGACTCGGTGAATGGTCTGGATAGGGCTGAGTGACTGGACTAGGTAAATGGTCTGGATAGGGCTGAAGTACTGGACTGGATAGGGTTGGGCAGCTCTCAACAGGACAGTAGATCTCCAGGAAGAGGGTTGCGCAGCTCTCAACAGGACAGTAGATCTCCAGGAAGAGGGTTGGGCAGCTCTCAACAGGACAGTAGATTTCCAGGAAGAGGGTTGCGCAGCTCTCAACAGGACAGTAGATCTCCAGGAAGAGGGTTGCGCTGGCCTGGTGTAGATGAAGGGGTGGAGATAATTTTTAAGCCTCGATACAATTCAGACATGGACTTAAGTTTGTGTGCTCCATTCAGTGGATGAACGGGGTGCGGTAATAGGCGGTTGTAGGTGCCAGGCGCACCGGTTTCTGTCAAGAACTGCAACGCTGCTGGGTTTTTCACACTCCAGTTTCCCCTGTGTATCAAGAATGGTCCACCACCCAAAGGACATCCGGCCAACTTGACACAATTGTGGGAAGCATTTAAATCAAACATGTGGAATGCTGTCGACACCTTGTGAGAGTGTGTGGGGTGGGGTTGGGTAGGTGTGTGTGGGGTGGGGGTTGGGTAGGTGTGTAGGTGGTGGGGGGGGTTGGGTAGGTGTGTGGGGTGGGGGTTGGGTAGGTGTGTGGGGTGGGGGTTGGGTAGGTGTGTGGGGTGGGGGTTGGGTAGGTGTGTGGGGTGGGGGTTGGGTAGGTGTGTGGGGTGGGGGTTGGGTAGGTGTGTGGGTGTTTAGTCCAAGTAATTCTGTGAGCAGCTCTGGAGGTTGTGTGGGTGGGGGGGTAATAACAGGACGGCTCCAGACATGAGTGATTCAGAGAGAACAGTAGTTCCAACCAATAGCCTTGTTTCCTGGGAAATACAATGTTTTGTTGGTGTGAACCAGCCAACCTGGACTGTTTTTGCAGTATGCCGACCCCTTTCATTGCATACTCTGGATTAGTCACCGGGGTTGCCAGATTGGGTCGCAGAGTTGCCAGATTGGGTCGCAGAGTTGCCAGATTGGGTCGCAGAGTTGCCAGATTGGGTCGCAGAGTTGCCAGATTGGGTCGCAGAGTTGCTAGATTTGTGATCTTTTACCAAAGGCGTTGAGGGGGGGAAAACTGGAGATTAAGAGCTCTAAAATAATTCAGATTGGACAACGTAAAACTTTTAAATTATCTTTTTAATTCCACATACATGAAATAACATTTCCCTCCAGATAACAGTTATGCTTGGGTGTTTTGTATGAAAATTTCCAAAAAGACATGGACAAAGACAACCGGCCCAACAACAACCTCCCTTTTCTCCCCATTAACGAGTTCTGAACCACAAGTATCAAAAGAAAACCTTAAAATGAAAATAAAAACTGGGGATGGAAAGAAGAAGCAGCAACTAGAAGCAGCAACGAGGGGAAATTCTTCCTGCTCTGCTGGTTTAAAAACAGTCTGAGTATTAGGAGTCCTCTTTGTTCTAGACTTTTCCCAAACCTCCTACTTGACACAGAAATACAAAATGACGTTAGCAGGTCAGTGAAACTGAAGAAGAAGAAAGTGGAGCAGAACAGTGACAGTTTAATGGAATGTAACATCACTATCCAACTATCCCTCCTATGTAGGGAGCCCTACTCCCTACATAGTGCACTACTGGAGCCCCTACATAGTGCACTACTGGAGCCCTACTCCCTACATAGTGCACTACTGGAGCCCTACTCCTACATAGTGCACTACTGGAGCCCTACTCCTACATAGTGCACTACTGGAGCCCTACTCCCTACATAGTGCACTACTGGAGCCCTACTCCCTACATAGTGCACTACTGGAGCCCTACTCCCTACATAGTGCACTACTATAGTGCACTACTGGAGCCCTACTCCCTACATAGTGCACTACTGGAGCCCTACTCCCTACATAGTGCACTACTGGAGCCCTACTCCCTACATAGTGCACTACTGGAGCCCTACTCCCTACATAGTGCACTACTGGAGCCCTACTCCCTACATAGTGCACTGCACTACTGGAGCCCTACTCCCTACATAGTGCACTACTGGAGCCCTACTCCCCATACATAGAGCACTACTGGAGCCCTACTCCCTACATAGTGCACTACTGGAGCCCCCTACTGGAGCCCCATAGTGCACTACTGGAGCCCTACTCCCTACATAGTGCACTACTGGAGCCCTACTCCCTACATAGTGCACTACTGGAGCCCTACTCCCTACATAGTGCACTACTGGAGCCCTACTCCCTACATAGTGCACTACTGGAGCCCTACTCCCTACATAGTGCACTACTGGAGCCCTACTCCCTACATAGTGCACTACTGGAGCCCTACTCCCTACATAGTGCACTACATAGTGCACTACTGGAGCCCTACTCCCTACATAGTGCACTACTAGTGCACTACTAGCCCTACTCCCTACATAGTGCACTACTGGAGCCCTACTCCCTACATAGTGCACTACTGGAACCCTACTCCCTACATAGTGCACTACTGGAGCCCTACTCCCTACATAGTGCACTACTGGAGCCCTACTCCCTACATAGTGCACTACTGGAGCCCTACTCCCTACATAGTGCACTACTGGAGCCCTACTCCCTACATAGTGCACTACTGGAACCCTACTCCCTACATAGTGCACTACTGGAACCCTACATAGTGCACTACCTACATAGTGCACTACTGGAACCCTATAGTGCACCTACACTATACATAGTGCACTACTGGAACCCTACTAGAGCACCCCTACATAGTGCACTACTGGAACCCTATTCCCTACATAGTGCACTACTGGAACCCTATTCCCTACATAGTGCACTACTGGAACCCTACTCCCTACATAGTGCACTACTGGACTACCTACATAGTGCACTACTGGAACCCTATTCCCTACATAGTGCACTACTGGAACCCTACATAGTGCACTACTGGAACCCTATTCCTACATAGTGCACTACTGGAACCCTACTCCCTACATAGTGCACTACTGGAACACTACATAGTGCACTACTGGAACCCTACTCCCTACATAGTGCACTACTGGAACACTACATAGTGCACTACTGGAACTACTCCCTACATAGTGCACTACTGGAACATAGTGCACCTACATAGTGCACTACTGGAACACTACATAGTGCACTACTGGAACACTACATACACTAGAACACTACATAGTGCACTACTGTGCACTAACACTACATAGTGCACTACTGGAACACTACATAGTGCACTACTGGAACACTACATAGTGCACTACTGAACACACATAGTGCACTACTGGAACCCTACTCCTACATAGTGCACTACTGGAACCCTACTCCCTACATAGTGCACCTGGAACCCTACTCCCTACATAGTGCACTACTCCCTACATAGTGCACTACTGGAAACTCCCTACATAGTGCACTACTTGAACCCTACATAGTGCACTACTGGAACCCTACTCCCTACATAGTGCACTACTGGAACCCTACTCCCTACATAGTGCACTACTGGAACCCTACTCCCTACATAGTGCACTACTGGAACCCTACTCCCTACATAGTGCACTACTGGAACCCTACATAGTGCACTACTGGAACCCTACATAGTGCACTACTGGAGCCCTACATAGTGCACTACTGGAACCCTATTCCCTACATAGTGCACTACTGGAATCCTACTCCCTACATAGTGCACGGGTGTTTGACCAAGCTCCATAGGGTTCTGGTCTAAAAGTAGTGTACTTCATAGGGAATAGGGTGCCATTTGGGGAGCAGAACAACGACCACGCCAACCCACCATCGATAAGACGCCATCAGGACTATCCCCTAATGCTCCTGCCGTCAGTCGCCTGGCTACAGACTAAAACCGCTCGATGCTGCCTCCTCCAATCAAGAGAGACTGATGTCGAACCACAAATGAATCAAGCAATGTTGTCAAGCACAAGATCTTTACCATGTAGACAGGTAGAGGACTAGACCAGGTTAGTTCCCAACCTGACCACAGGTAGAGGACTAGACCAGGTTAGTTCCCAACCTGAACACAGGTAGAGGACTAGACCAGGTTAATTCCCAACCTGAACACAGGTAGAGGACTAGACCAGGTTAATTCCCAACCTGACCACAGGTAGAGGACTAGACCAGGTTAGTTCCCAACCTGACACAGGTAGAGGACTAGACCAGGTTAATTCCCAACCTGAACACAGGTAGAGGACTAGACCAGGTTAGTTCCCAACCTGAACACAGGTAGAGGACTAGACCAGGTTAATTCCCAACCTGAACACAGGTAGAGGACTAGACCAGGTTAATTCCCAACCTGAACACAGGTAGAGGACTAGACCAGGTTAATTCCCAACCTGAACACAGGTAGAGGACTAGACCAGGTTAATTCCCAACCTGACACTGAGACACAGGTTAGTTCACAACCTGACCACAGGTAGAGGACTAGACCAGGTTAATTCACAACCTGACCACAGGTAGAGGACTAGACCAGGTTGTTCCCAACCTGAACACAGGTAGAGGACTAGACCAGGTTAATTCCCAACCTGAACACAGGTAGAGGACTAGACCAGGTTAATTCCCAACCTGAACACAGGTAGAGGACTAGACCAGGTTAATTCCCAACCTGAACACAGGTAGAGGACTAGACCAGGTTAATTCCCAACCTGAACACAGGTAGAGGACTAGACCAGGTTAGTTCCCAACCTGAACACAGGTAGAGGACTAGACCAGGTTAATTCAACCAACACAGGTAGAACTAGACAGGTTAATTCCCAACCTGAACACAGGTAGAGGACTAGACCAGGTTAATTCCCAACCTGACCACAGGTAGAGGACTAGACCAGGTTAATTCACAACCTGACCACAGGTAGAGGACTAGACCAGGTTAGTTCACAACCTGACCACAGGTAGAGGACTAGACCAGGTTAATTCACAACCTGACCACAGGTAGAGGACTAGACCAGGTTAGTTCACAACCTGACCACAGGTAGAGGATTAGACCAGGTTAGTTCCCAACCTGAACACAGGTAGAGGACTAGACCAGGTTAGTTCCCAACCTGAACACAGGTAGAGGACTAGACCAGGTTAGTTCCCAACCTGAACACAGGTAGAGGACTAGACCAGGTTAATTCCCAACCTGAACACAGGTAGAGGACTAGACCAGGTTAATTCACAACCTGAACACAGGTAGAGGACTAGACCAGGTTAGTTCACAACCTGACCACAGGTAGAGGACTAGACCAGGTTAATTCACAACCTGAACACAGGTAGAGGACTAGACCAGGTTAATTCCCAACCTGAACACAGGTGGAGGACTAGACCAGGTTAGTTCACAACCTGAACTTGCCACATTGCATGAGTTGAGAACTACATGTAACACCCTGTTTCTCCGCCCACAAATAATTATACGCTCAGTAGATAAGTCCCTCACCCCAACATACCATAATATATGTCCCAAAACCCCTCCCACAACCAAGTCCTGGAACTAAACCCCTCCCACAACCAAGTCCTGGAACGAAATCCCTCCCACAACCAAGTCCTGGAACTAAACCCCTCCCACAACCAAGTCCTGGAACGAAACCCCTCCCACAACCAAGTCCTGGAACTAAACCCCTCCCACAACCAAGTCCTGGAACTAAACCCCTCCCACAACCAAGTCCTGGAACGAAACCCCTCCCACAACCAAGTCCTGGAACGAAACCCCTCCCACAACCAAGTCCTGGAACGAAACCCCTCCCACAACCAAGTCCTGGAACGAAACCCCTCCCACAACCAAGTCCTGGAACTAATCCCCTCCCACAGCCAAGTCCTGGAATGAAACCCCTCCCACAGCCAAGTCCTGGAATGAAACCCCTCCCACAACCAAGTCCTGGAATGAAACCCCACCCCACAATGATTCCCGAAAGAAGAGTAAACGTATGGAGGTGTGAGACGACGTGCCAGACAGAACTAAAGAGAAGCGTTGGGCAGGATGAGGTGGTCAGTCTGTCTGTCTCAGTGTTGATAGATAGAGGATGATGACAGTCAGTCAGACAGACAGACCAGGGAACAGGAACCAGGTCAGTCTCTACCCTCCTCAGCATCCTCTCCATCTCCCTGGTTGTCTGAGGTCCACAGCTACAAAGATACGAGAGAGCGAGAGGACAGAGATACGAGAGAGAGAGAGGACAGAGATACGAGAGAAAGAGGACAGAGACGAGAAACAGGGATTAACATGTTAAAAAAGACTGTAGGTCAACATTCACATTACATGTCATTTAGCAGACTCTCTACAGTAGCGAGTCATTTAGCAGAGCGAGTCATTTAGCAGAGACTCTCTACAGTAGCGAGTCATTTAGCAGAGACTCTCTACAGTAGCGAGTCATTTAGCAGAGACTCTCTACAGTAGCGAGTCATTTAGCAGAGACTCTACAGTAGCGAGTCATTTAGCAGAGACTCTCTACAGTAGCGAGTCATTTAGCAGAGACTCTCTACAGTAGCGAGTCATTTAGCAGAGACTATCTACAGTAGCGTGTCATTTAGCAGAGACTATCTACAGTAGCGAGTCATTTAGCAGAGACTATCTACAGTAGCGAGTCATTTAGCAGAGACTATCTACAGTAGTGAGTCATTTAGCAGAGACTATCTACAGTAGTGAGTCATTTAGCAGACTATCTACAGTAGTGAGTCATTTAGCAGACTATCTACAGTAGTGAGTCATTTAGCAGACTATCTACAGTAGTGAGTCATTTAGCAGACTATCTACAGTAGTGAGTCATTTAGCAGACTATCTACAGTAGTGAGTCATTTAGCAGACTATCTACAGTAGTGAGTCATTTAGCAGAGACTATCTACAGTAGTGAGTCATTTAGCAGAGACTATCTACAGTAGTGAGTCATTTAGCAGACTATCTACAGTAGTGAGTCATTTAGCAGACTATCTACAGTAGTGAGTCATTTAGCAGACCATCTACAGTAGTGAGTCATTTAGCAGACTACAGTAGTGAGTCATTTAGCAGACTCTCTGATCCAGAGCCACGAACAGTAGTGAGTCATTTAGCAGACTCTCTACAGTAGTGAGTCATTTAGCAGACTCTCTACAGTAGTGAGTCATTTAGCAGACTCTCTACAGTAGTGAGTCATTTAGCAGACTCTCTACAGTAGTGAATCATTTAGCAGACTCTCTACAGTAGTGAGTCATTTAGCAGACTCTCTACAGTAGTGAGTCATTTAGCAGACTCTCTACAGTAGTGAGTCATTTAGCAGACTCTCTACAGTAGTGAGTCATTTAGCAGAGACTATCTACAGTAGTGAGTCATTTAGCAGAGACTATCTACAGTAGTGAGTCATTTAGCAGACTATCTACAGTAGTGAGTCATTTAGCAGACTCTCTGACAGTAGTAGTCATTTAGCAGACTCTCTACAGTAGTGAGTCATTTAGCAGACTCTCTACAGTAGTGAGTCATTTAGCAGACTCTACAGTAGTGAGTCATTTAGCAGTGACTCTCTACAGTAGTGAGTCATTTAGCAGACTCTCTACAGTAGTGAGTCATTTAGCAGAGTCATTTAGCAGACTCTCTACAGTAGTGAGTCATTTAGCAGACTCTCTACAGTAGTGAGTCATTTAGTGACTCTCATTTAGTCAGACTCTCTACAGTAGTGAGTCATTTAGCAGACTCTCTACAGTAGTGAGTCATTTAGCAGACTCTCTACAGTAGTGAGTCATTTAGCAGACTCTCTACAGTAGTGAGTCATTTAGCAGACTCTCTACAGTAGTGAGTCATTTAGCAGACTCTCTACAGTAGTGAGTCATTTAGCAGACTCTCTACAGTAGTGAGTCATTTAGCAGACTCTACAGTAGTGAGTCATTTAGCAGACTCTCTACAGTAGTGAGTCATTTAGCAGACTCTCTACAGTAGTGAGTCTCAGACTCTCTACAGTAGTGAGTCATTTAGCAGACTCTCTACAGTAGTGAGTCATTTCATTTAGCAGACTCTCTACAGTAGTGAGTCATTTAGACTCTCTACAGACTCTCTACAGTAGTGAGTCATTTGATGAGTCAGAGCCACTACAGTAGTAGTGAGTCATTTAGCAGACTCTCTGATCCAGAGCCACTAACAGTAGTGAGTCATTTAGCAGACTCTCTACAGTAGTGAGTCATTTAGCAGACTATCTACAGTAGTGAGTCATTTAGCAGACTCTCTACAGTAGTGAGTCATTTAGCAGACTCTCTACAGTAGTGAGTCATTTAGCAGACTATCTACAGTAGTGAGTCATTTAGCAGACTCTACAGTAGTGAGTCATTTAGCAGACTCTCTACAGTAGTGAGTCATTTAGCAGACTACAGTAGTGAGTCATTTAGCAGACTACAGTAGTGAGTCATTTAGCAGACTCTCTACAGTAGTGAGTCAGCAGACTCTCTACAGTAGTGAGTCATTTAGCAGACTACAGTAGTGAGTCATTTAGCAGACTCTCTGATCCAGAGCCACTAACAGTAGTGAGTCATTTAGCAGACTCTCTGATCCAGAGCCACTAACAGTAGTGAGTCATTTAGCAGACTCTCTGATCCAGAGCCACTAACAGTAGTGAGTCATTTAGCAGACTCTCTGATCCAGAGCCACTAACAGTAGTGAGTCATTTAGCAGACTCTCTACAGTAGTGAGCAGAGTGCATACCGTCTTCATATTTGTTCCTACTGGGTAGACAGGTTACGTAGCTCCTCTACCTTTGTCTCAGGAATGTGTGACCAAAACAAACTCTCCGACATCATAAGTCAACCCAGTGACAACAGGGAACTATGATTTTAGTACACGACACTTACTGTCAAGTTGTCTCTCAGTAGCTGCATGATCAAGGTGCTGTCTTTGTAGGAATCTTCACTCAGGGAATCCAGCTCTGCAATAGCGTCGTCGAAAGCCTGCAGGAGAACAGAACGTTTTAAAAAACACAGTGTTGTTCTACATTTCATATTGGACGACTGCGTATTTGTTGGGTTTGCAGCTGGAGAGAAAGGCATCTCTCACTGTTACTTGGTCACGTGACATTAAAACCTGGAAGGAAGAGAGGGGTCACGCGCTTTGCTAGAACCTTCTCACCTCGACTCTGATAGGCCCTCATTTCCCTCATGTCTTTCATCAGGTTCTCCTGTAGGCGACAGGGCGACGTGTGGACAGAAACCGGGTGCTTCACAAAGCACCATCAAATTAATTAGCCAGTAATTTTGAGAAACATTAAGAAAGTTTGGTTATTTTGACTCAAATAAAATAAATAGACCAGTTATCTACCTTTGATAAGCAGCTAGTTAACTCCCATACCAATTTCAAATGTTTCTGAACTAATATCTGACTAACTCAGAAATATGAAGTTATTTCAGAATGAAAGTTAACGTCGTCTTAGAACATGTTTCCTGTACGTCCAACTGGCCTCACAACCGCAGACCACGTGTTACCACGCCAACCCAGGACCTCCACATCCGGCTTCTTCACCTCGGGGATCATCTGAGACCAGCCACCCGCACAGGTGATGAAACCGTGGGTTGACACAACTGAAGAATTTCTGCTCAAACTGTCAAGAAACCGTCTCAGGGAAGCTCATCTGTGTGCCTGTCGTCCTCACCAGGGTCTTGACCTGGCTGCAGCTATCCCCAGTTAGATAACGCCCCGTGACGTTATGTTAGCTAGCTATCACCAGTTAGATAACGCTCCGTGACGTTATGTTAGCTAGCTATCCCCAGTTAGATCAGAAAACCAGCGTGGATCAGAAAACCAGTTAGTGGATCAGAAAACCAGTCAGTATCTGGCGTATCAGAAAACCAGTCAGTATCTGGCGTGGATCAGAAAACCAGTCAGTATCTGGCGTGGATCAGAAAACCAGTCAGTATCTGGCGTGGATCAGAAAACCAGTCAGTATCTGGTGTGGATCAGAAAACCAGTCAGTATCTGGCGTGGATCAGAAAACCAGT
Organism: Oncorhynchus gorbuscha; assembly: GCF_021184085.1. Lineage (NCBI taxonomy): Eukaryota > Metazoa > Chordata > Actinopteri > Salmoniformes > Salmonidae > Oncorhynchus > Oncorhynchus gorbuscha. The sequence goes on from NW_025746141.1 coordinate 122,541, forward strand.
CAGTATCTGGCGTGGATCAGAAAACCAGTCAGTATCTGGCGTGGATCAGAAAACCAGTCAGTATCTGGCGTGGATCAGAAAACCAGTCAGTATCTGGCGTGGATCAGAAAACCAGTCAGTATCTGGCGTGGATCAGAAAACCAGTCAGTAACTGGCGTGGATCAGAAAACCAGTCAGTATCTGGCGTGACCAACATTTACCTCATGCAGCGAGACACATCTCCTTCACATAGAGTTGATCAGGCTGTAGATTGAGGCCTGGGGAATGTTGGGTAGCCTGTCTGGTAAGTATGCAGACCATGGAAGAACTGGGACATTTTCAGCTTCCAGGAAGTGTACAGATCCTTGCGACATGGGGCAGTGCGTTATCACGCTGAAACATGGGGTGATGGCGGCAGTTGAATGGCACCACAATGGGGCCTCGGGATCTCGTCACGGTATCTCTGTGCATTCAAATCGACATCAATAAAAATGCAATTGTGTTCGTTGTCCGTAGCTTACGCCTGACATTACCATAACCCCACCGCCACCATGGGGCACTCTGTTCACAACGTTGACATCAGCAAACCCCTCTGAAACAACGCCACACTGCCCGGTACAGTTAAAACCGTGATTCATCCGTGAAGAGCACACAAGGTAGCCTAGTGGTTAGAGCGTTGGACTAGTAACCGAAAGGTTGCAAGTTCAAATCCCCGAACTGACAAGGTACAAATCTGTCGTTCTGCCCCTGAACAAGGCAGTTAACCCACTGTTCCTAGGCCGTCATTGAAAATAAGAATTTGTTCTTAACTGACTTGCCTCGTTAAATAAAGGTAAAATAAATAAAAACTTCACCAGTGGCCATCGAAGGTTGAGCATTTCCTCACTGAAGACGGTTACGATGCCCAACTGCAGCCAGGTCAAGACCCCGATGAGGACGACAGGCACACAGATGAGCTTCCCTGAGACGATTTCTTGACAGTTTGAGCAGAAATTCTTCAGTTGCGTCAACCCACGGTTTCATCAGCTGTGCGGGTGGCTGGTCTCAGATGATCCCCGAGGTCAAGAAGCCGGATGTGGAGGTCCCGGGTTGGCGTGGTAACACGTGGTCTGCGGTTGTGAGGCCGGTTGGACGTACAGCAAACATGTTCTAAGACGATGTTGGAGGCGGCTTATGGTAGAGAAATTAACATTAAATTACGTTTGTGACAAAACTGCAAATTTCAGAGTGGCCTTTTATTGTCCCCCAGCGCAAGGTGTACCTGTGTAATGACCATGCTGTTTAATCAGCTTATTGATATGCCACACCTGTCAGGTGGATGGATTATCTTGGTAAAGGAGAAATGCTCACTAACTGGTAGTAAACAAATTTGTGCATAAAATTTGAGATAAATAGTATTTTTGTGAGTATGGAACATTTCTGGGATCTTTTATTTCAGCTCATGAATCACAGGACCAACACTTTACCTGTTGCGTTTATATTTTTGTCCAGTGTAGATGCGCAATGGATTATGATCATTGTAGTTAATTACCACATTTTATGCGCTAAACTATGTATAATATTGGCCTGTTGGAAACTACAACTCCCTACTGCCTCACAGTTCAGGCTGGATCGGATTTATCTCTAGAGAAACTACAACTCCCTACTGCCTCACAGTTCAGGCTGGATCTGATTTATCTCTAGAGAAACTACAACTCCCTACTGCCTCACAGTTCAGGCTGGATCTGATTTATCTCTAGAGAAACTACAACTCCCTACTGCCTCACAGTTCAGGCTGGATCGGATTTATCTCTAAAGAAACTACAACTCCCTACTACAATGTGGCATTGAGCTCAAATAATATATATTCAGCCAATCAGCGGGCGCAGCAGTCACATGCGCCGAATACAACCGTGAAATACTGACAATAATGAGACTATATAAACAAGGAGTACCAGTATAAAGACCCTACAGCAGTGACCCCATGTATAAAGACCCTAGAGCAGTGACCCCATGTATAAAGACCCTAGAGCAGTGACCCCATGTATAAAGACCCTAGAGCAGTGACCCCATGTATAAAGACCCCTAAAGACCCTACAGCAGTGACCCCATGTATAAAGACCCTAGAGCAGTGACCCCAGTGACCCCATGTATAAAGACCCTACAGCAGTGACCCCATGTATAAAGACCCTAGAGCAGTGACCCCATGTATAAAGACCCTAGAGCAGTGACCCCATGTATAAAGACCCTAGAGCAGTGACCCCATGTATAAAGACCCTAGAGCAGTGACCCCATGTATAAAGACCCTACAGCAGTGACCCCATGTATAAAGACCCTACAGCAGTGACCCCAAATAAAGACCCTAGAGCAGTGACCCCATGTATAAAGACCCTAGAGCAGTGACCCCATGTATAAAGACCCTAGAGCAGTGACCCCAGTGACCCCATGTATAAAGACCCTAGAGCAGTGACCCCATGTATAAAGACCCTAGAGCAGTGACCCCATGTATAAAGGCCCTAGAGCAGTGACCCCATGTATAAAGGCCCTGACCCCATGTATAAAGCAGTGACCCCATGTATAAAGACCCTAGAGCAGTGACCCCATGTATAAAGGCCCTAAAGTATAAAGACCCCAGTGACCCCATGTATAAAGACCCTAGAGCAGTGACCCCATGTATAAAGACCCTAGAGCAGTGACCCCATGTAAATAAAGACCCCATGTATAAAGACCCTAGAGCAGTGACCCCAGGTATAAAGACCCCATGTATAAAGACCCTAGAGCAGTGACCCCAGTGACCCCCAGTGACCCCAGGTATAAAGACCCTAGAGCAGTGACCCCAGGTATAAAGACCCTAGAGCAGTGACACCCCCAGTCGAGACTCTCTGCCCTATCAGGACTGTCAACCTCATCATCAAGCGGCCATCTTGGACGGGCTCATAACCACATACCGTCTTGGCCAGTTTGCAGGCCTGCTCGGGGGAGTTGAGGATCTCGTAGTAGAAGACAGAGAAGTTGAGAGCCAGGCCCAGACGAATCGGGTGGGTGGGTTGCATGTCCTTCTTGCTGATCTCAAACGCATCCTTATAGGCCTCCTGGGAGTTACCGATGATGGCTGGAGAGAGGAAGAGGAAGATTAGAAATATACTACTTTAAATACATCTCTTTAAGGGGATAACAGCAACAGTCATTTTGATTAATAACTTTTATTTCAGACAGTGTTCAGTCTTTAAGATTAGAAATTTTAGCCCCAGCCCCCCAAAAAAAAATACAACTTGAAAAACTAAAGAGCAAGAAAATCCTGGCATGTTGTGAGCTGGAGGTAACGTCTGTAGTCAGTGAGTGAAAGAGAACGTTATCACAATGGTTGTCGTGGTAAAGGTGGGCGGGGCCGTGGGCCTACGAGGAGCATTAATTTAAGGTCTACTTCCTGTGCCAGTTCCAGAGAGGTGGAGACTAGACGACATCTTCCACTGTGCAGCTCAACACAACAGACTGACACGAAGAGGAACCGAGCCCTGCTTTAACTTCCTGTTCACACAATCTCTCTCTGATTAGCATCTACTGGTCTCCCTCACAGCTTCCTGCAGTCACTAGAACCAGCCTCTACTGGCCTCCCTCACAGCTTCCTGCAGTCACTAGAACCAGCCTCCCTCACAGCTTCCTTCAGCCACTAGAACCAGCCTCCCTCACAGCTTCCTTCAGTCACTAGAACCAGCCTCCCTCACAGCTTCCTTCAGTCACTAGAACCAGCCTCCCTCACAGCTTCCTGTAGTCACTAGAACCAGCCTCCCTCACAGCTTCCTTCAGTCACTAGAACCAACATCAACCAGCCTCCCTCACAGCTTCCTTCAGTCACTAGAACCAGCCTCCCTCACAGCTTCCTTCAGTCACTAGAAACAGCTTCCCTCACAGCTTCCTTCAGTCACTAGAACCAGCCTCCCTCACAGCTTCCTTCAGTCACTAGAACCAGCCTCCCTCACAGCTTCCTGTAGTCACTAGAACCAGCCTCCCTCACAGCTTCCTTCAGTCACTAGAACCAGCCTCCCTCACAGCTTCCTTCAGTCACTAGAACCAGCCTCCCTCACAGCTTCCTTCAGTCACTAGAACAAGCCTCCCTCACAGCTTCCTTCAGTCACTAGAACCAGCCTCCCTCACAGCTTCCTTCAGTCACTAGAACCAGCCTCCCTCACAGCTTCCTTCAGTCACTAGAACCAGCCTCCCTCACAGCTTCCTTCAGTCACTAGAACCAGCCTCCCTCACAACTTCCTGTAGTCACTAGAACCAGCCTCCCTCACAGCTTCCTGTACTCACTAGAACCAGCCTCCCTCACAGCTTCCTGTACTCACTAGAACCAGCCTCCCTCACAGCTTCCTGTAGTCACTAGAACCAGCCTCCCTCACAGCTTCCTGCAGTCACTAGAACCAGCCTCCCTCACAGCTTCCTTCAGTCACTAGAACCAGCCTCCCTCACAGCTTCCTGTAGTCACTAGAACCAGCCTCCCTCACAGCTTCCTGTAGTCACTAGAACCAGCCTCCCTCACAGCTTCCTTCAGTCACTAGAACCAGCCTCCCTCACAGCTTCCTGTAGTCACTAGAACCAGCCTCCCTCACAGCTTCCTTCAGTCACTAGAACCAGCCTCCCTCACAGCTTCCTTCAGTCACTAGAACCAGCCTCCCTCACAGCTTCCTGTAGTCACTAGAACCAGCCTCCCTCACAGCTTCCTGTAGTCACTAGAACCAGCCTCCCTCACAGCTTCCTGTAGTCACTAGAACCAGCCTCCCTCACAGCTTCCTGTAGTCACTAGAACCAGCCTCTACTGGCCTTCATTCAGAATATCTGACCACAAACACACTATACTGGGACCATGCAGTATAATTTATCATTTATTTCCCAAAGTAATGTGGACCCCCCCCAATATAAAAAGGCAACGTTTAAAAATGTAAACTAACCCCACAACCCATTAGGAATCTACTCTACTTCTTTCCTTTAGAGGATCATTGGAGCTGGCTTGGTGGTGATAATGTTAACTGTTACTCCTATGAACACACCTAACCCTAATGACCCTGCTATGACTCCTATGAATAACACACCTAACCCCAATGACCCCGCTATGACTCCTATGAATAACACACCTAATCCTAATGACCCCTATGAATAACACACCTAACCCTAATGACCCTGCTATGACCACTATGAATAACACACCTAACCCTAATGACCCTGCTATGACTCCTATGAATAACACACCTAACCCTAATGACCCTGCTATGACCCCTATGAATAACACACCTAACCCTAATGACCCTGCTATGACCCCTATGAATAACACCCCTAACCCTAATGACCCCGCTATGACCCCATATGAATAACACACCTAACCCTAATGACCCCTATGAATAACACACCTAACCCTAATGACCCTGCTATGACTCCTATGAATAACACACCTAACCCTAATGACCCTGATATGACTCCTATGAATAACACACCTAACCCTAATGACCCTGCTATGACCCCTATGAATAACACACCTAACCCTAATGACCCTGCTATGACCCCTATGAATAACACACCTAACCCTAATGACCCTGCTATGACCCCTATGAATAACACACCTAACCCTAATGACCCTGCGATGACTCCTATGAATAACACACCTAACCCTAATGACCCTGCTATGACCCCTATGAATAACACACCTAACCCTAATGACCCTGCTATGACTCCTATGAATAACACACCTAACCCTAATGACCCTGCTATGACTCCTATGAATAACACACCTAACCCTAATGACCCCTAGGAATAACACACCTAACCCTAATGACCCTGCTATGACCCCTATGAATAACACACCTAACCCTAATGACCCCGCTATGACTCCTATGAATAACACACCCAACCCTAATGACCCTGCTATGACCCCTATGAATAACACACCTAACCCTAATGACCCTGCTATGACTCCTATGAATAACACACCTAACCCTAATGACCCCTATGAATAACACACCTAACCCTAATGACCCCTATGAATAACACACCTAACCCTAATGACCCTGCTATGACTCCTATGAATAACACACCTAACCCTAATGACCCCTATGAATAACACACCTAACCCTAATGACCCCTATGAATAACACACCTAACCCTAATGACCCCTATGAATAACACACCTAACCCTAATGACCCTGCGATTACTCCTATGAATAACACACCTAACCCTAATGACCCCTAGGAATAACACACCTAACCCTAATGACCCTGCTATGACCCCTATGAATAACACACCTAACCCTAATGACCCTGCTATGACTCCTATGAGCACACCTAACCCTAATGACCCCGCTATGACTCCTATGAATAACACACCCAACCCTAATGACCCTGCTATGACCCCTATGAATAACACACCTAACCCTAATGACCCCGCTATGACCCCTATGAATAACACACCTAACCCTAATGACCCTGCTATGACTCCTATGAATAACACACCTAACCCTAATGACCCTGCTATGACTCCTATGAATAACACACCTAACCCTAATGACCCCTAGGAATAACACACCTAACCCTAATGACCCTGCTATGACCCCTATGAATAACACACCTAACCCTAATGACCCCGCTATGACTCCTATGAATAACACACCCAACCCTAATGACCCTGCTATGACCCCTATGAATAACACACCTAACCCTAATGACCCTGCTATGACTCCTATGAATAACACACCTAACCCTAATGACCCCTATGAATAACACACCTAACCCTAATGACCCCTATGAATAACACACCTAACCCTAATGACCCTGCTATGACTCCTATGAATAACACACCTAACCCTAATGACCCCTATGAATAACACACACCTAACCCTAATGACCCCTATGAATAACACACCTAACCCTAATGACCCCTATGAATAACACACCTAACCCTAATGACCCTGCGATTACTCCTATGAATAACACACCTAACCCTAATGACCCCTAGGAATAACACACCTAACCCTAATGACCCTGCTATGACCCCTATGAATAACACACCTAACCCTAATGACCCTGCTATGACTCCTATGAGCACACCTAACCCTAATGACCCCGCTATGACTCCTATGAATAACACACCCAACCCTAATGACCCTGCTATGACCCCTATGAATAACACACCTAACCCTAATGACCCCGCTATGACCCCTATGAATAACACACCTAACCCTAATGACCCTGCTATGACTCCTATGAACACACCTAACCCTAATGACCCCGCTATGACTCCTATGAACACACCTAACCCTAATGACCCCGCTATGACCCCTATGAATAACACACCTAACCCTAATGACCCTGCTATGACCCCTATGAATAACACACCTAACCCTAATGACCCTGCTATGACTCCTATGAATAACACACCTAACCCTAATGACCCTGCTATGACTCCTATGAATAACACACCTAACCCTAATGACCCTGCTATGACCCCTATGAATAACACACGTAACCCTAATGACCCTGCTATGACTCCTATGAATAACACACCTAACCCTAATGACCCTGCTATGACTCCTATGAATAACACACCTAACCCTAATGACCCTGCTATGACTAACACACCTAACCCTAATGACCCTGCTATGACTCCTATGAATAACACACCTAACCCTAATGACCCTGCTATGACTCCTATGAATAACACACCTAACCCTAATGACCCAGCTATGACTCATATGAACACACCTAACCCTAATGACCCAGCTATGACTCCTATGAATAACACTAGGATTATGTAGGACACACCCTTATGTATCAGAGGGTCCAATGAGGTCAGTTTCCTGGGCGTGGCATCACCACGTAGTAAGGTTTATAGAAAACCTAAAGCCCTGGATCAACCAGAGGGCCACAGCTCTACTGCTGCATCACAAAGTAAACAGGCCACACCTTTCTCTTCCCCTCTCTCTCTCTCTCGCCCACCGAGCCAGCCGTTACCGGGCCGCCGAGCCAGCCGTTACCGGGCCGCCGAGCCAGCAGTTACCGGGCCGCCGAGCCAGCCGTTACCGGGCCGCCGAGCCAGCCGTTACCGGGCCGCCGAGCCAGCAGTTACCGGGCCGCCGAGCCAGCAGTTACCGGGCCGCCGAGCCAGCAGCCAGCCGCCGAGCCAGCAGTTACCGGGCCGCCGAGCCAGCAGTTACCGGGCCGCCGAGCCAGCAGTTACCGGGCCGCCGAGCCAGCCGCTACCGGGCCGCCGAGCCAGCAGTTACCGGGCCGCCGAGCCAGCCGTTACCGGGCCGCCGAGCCAGCAGTTACCGGGCCGCCGAGCCAGCAGTTACCGGGCCACTGAAACAATAATTCCATGAATGGCATGGTATCCAACCAGCCACCCAGGAGGCCCTGAAATCAACTATTTAATTCCCTTTGCCAACGACAAGGAGGCACGCAGAACGGCAACTCCTCTATTTAAAAAAGGGGACAATGATGCGATCAGCTGTCCAAACAGACACCTACTAAATAAATGCATTGACATTAATTTGCAGTGTGTTTAAGCTGGTTTGTGTTTCTTTCCCAGATATGAAGGATTCTGTTTCGACGACGTGACGACGACTCAATGATTGTTATTTTCGAGACGGCAGATATATTAAAAATATTTCATTTCATTCAATTCATCCCCAGACATCCTTCAGGACTGAAACACCGTCTAAAGTACTGTCACCCTGATTCGTAAAAGACTGTCACGTCCCCCCAAAATAAAAGAAGTAGACGGCCCATTACGTCACGAAAGGTTGATATCAAAACGTCTACCTCCAGAGGTGTGGACCACACACCTGTCTACCTGTTCCCCAACGTCTACCTGTTCCCCAACACACACACACACCCGTCTACCTGTTCCCCAACACAGACACACACCCGTCTACCTGTTCCCCAACACAGACACACACCCGTCTACCTGTTCCCCAACACAGACACACACCCGTCTACCTGTTCCCCAACACAGACACACACCAGTCTACCTGTTCCCCAACACAGACACACACCAGTCTACCTGTTCCCCAACACAGACACACACCCGTCTACCTGTTCCCCAACACAGACACACACCCGTCTTCCTGTTCCCCAACACAGACACCTGATTGGCTAGCACAAAGGGACTTATCACAGGGCTTACCGGCTTTCTCCTCTCCAACCGCCACCTCGGCTAAGTAGCGGTAGTAATCTCCTTTCATTTTCAAATAGAACACTTTGCTCTCGGCCGGAGTAGCATTGGGGATGAGGAACTGGTTCAGAAGACCCTGTAGAGAGACAGACGGAAGAAAAGTTGTTGTCAGAAATATGCAAATCAGACACCCAGCCACCAATCAGTTATTTACATGTGAATTGTTGGCTCTAGTCTACAGCAACGCCATTTGCAGCTCTGCAAAAGGTATCACCTAACATTGTATAGGCAGGTCTAGACCCCCCAGCACCAGTTTCTCTGGAAATCACATCTAGCCGTGTGATGTAGTAGTAGGGAGTTGTAGTAGGGAGTTGTAGTTTCCAGCCGTGTGATGTAGTAGTAGGGAGTTGTAGTTTCCAGCCGTGTGATGTAGTAGGGAGTTGTAGTTTCCAGCCGTGTGATGTAGTAGGGAGTTGTAGTTTCCAGCCGTGTGATGTAGTAAGAGTTGTAGTTTCTAGCTGTGTGATGTAGTAGTAGGGAGTTGTAGTTTCCAGCCGTGTGATGTAGTAGTAGGGAGTTGTAGTTTCCAGCTCAGTTGGTAGAGCATGCTTAGGGTAGTTCAAGGGAGTTGTAGAATGTTGCACACATGACCGCTTTGATAAAAGCGTCTGCTAAATGGCATATATTATTATTATTATTATTATAGTAGTAGGGAGTTGTAGTAGGGAGTTGTAGTTTCCAGCTGTGTGATGTAGTAGTAGGGAGTTGTAGTTTCCAACTGTGTGATGTAGTAGTAGGGAGTTGTAGTTTCCAGCCGTGTGATGTAGTAGTAGGGAGTTGTAGTTTCCAGCCGTGTGATGTAGCAGTAGGGAGTTGTAGTAGGGAGTTGTAGTTTCCAGCCGTGTGATGTAGTAGTAGGGAGTTGTAGTTTCCAGCCGTGTGATGTAGCAGTAGGGAGTTGTAGTAGGGAGTTGTAGTTTCCAGCCGTGTGATGTAGTAGGGAGTTGTAGTTTCCAGCCGTGTGATGTAGTAGGGAGTTGTAGTTTCCAGCCGTGTGATGTAGTAGGGAGTTGTAGTAAGGGAGTTGTAGTTCCCAGCCGTGTGATGTAGTAGGGAGTTGTAGTTTCCTGCCAACATTCTACATACAGTGCATTCGGAAAGTATTCAGACCCCTTGACTTTTTCCACGCTGTTACGTTACAGCCTTATTCTAAAAATGGATTTTTTTTTAAATGCATCAATGTATATTTCAATACTCCATAACGACAAAGCAAAAACAGGTTTAGAGATTTATGAAAACTTAAAATTAAACCGTAAATATTACAATAATATAAGTATTCAGACCCTTAACTCAGTACTTTGTTGAAGCACCTTTGGCAGTAATGCCCTGAACCACCCGACACCTCCCCCGGGTGAGAGAGAGACACCTCCCCCGGGTGAGAGAGAGACACCTCCCCCGGGTGAGAGAGAGACACCTCCCCCGGGTGAGAGAGAGACACCTCCCCCGGGTGAGAGAGAGACACCTCCCCCGGGTGAGAGAGACCCCCCCCGGGTGAGAGAGACACCTCCCCCGGGTGAGAGAGAGACACCTCCCCGGGTGAGAGAGAGACACACCCCCGGGTGAGAGAGAGACACCTCCCCCGGGTGAGACCCCCGGGTGAGAGAGAGACACCTCCCCCGGGTGAGAGAGAGACACCTCCCCCGGGTGAGAGAGAGACACCTCCCCCGGGTGAGAGAGAGACACCTCCCCCGGGTGAGAGAGAGACACCTCCCCCGGGTGAGAGAGAGACACCTCCCCCGGGTGAGAGAGAGACACCTCCCCCGGGTGAGAGAGACACCCCCGGGTGAGAGAGAGACACCTCCCCCCGGGTGAGAGAGAGACACCCCCGGGTGAGAGAGAGACACCTCCCGGGTGAGAGAGAGACACCCCCGGGTGAGAGAGAGACACCCGGGTGAGAGAGAGAGAGAGACACCCCCCGGGTGAGAGAGAGACACCACCCCCGGGTGAGAGAGAGAGAGACACCTCCCCCGGGTGAGAGAGAGACACCCCCCCGGGTGAGAGAGAGAGAGACACCCCCGGGTGGGTGAGAGAGAGAGACACCCCCTGGGTGAGAGAGAGAGAGACACCTCCCCCGGGTGAGAGAGAGAGACACCTCCCCCGGGTGAGAGAGAGAGAGAGACACCTCCCCCGGGTGAGAGAGAGAGAGAGACACCCCCCGGGTGAGAGAGAGAGAGACACCCCCTGGGTGAGAGAGAGAGAGAGACACCCCCTGGGTGAGAGAGAGAGAGACACCCCCTGGGTGAGAGAGAGAGAGACACCCCCTGGGTGAGAGAGAGAGACACCCCCTGGGTGAGAGAGAGAGAGACACCCCCTGGGTGAGAGAGAGAGAGACACCCCTGGGTGAGAGAGAGAGACACCCCTGGGTGAGAGAGAGAGACACCCCTGGGTGAGAGAGAGAGACACCCCCTGGGTGAGAGAGAGACACCCCCTGGGTGAGAGAGAGAGAGACACCCCTGGGTGAGAGAGAGAGAGACACCCCTGGGTGAGAGAGAGAGACACACCCCCTGGGTGAGAGAGAGAGAGACACCCCCTGGGTGAGAGAGAGAGAGACACCCCCTGGGTGAGAGAGAGAGAGACACCCCCTGGGTGAGAGAGAGACATCCCAAAGCTTGATGAATTGGTTTATTTGAATCAGCTGTGTTGTGCTAGGGCAAAAACCAGGTGGTGTCTGTCTCTCTCTCTCTCTCTCACCTGAGACACCTGTCCCTCTCAGAGTGTCTCCACAACGGGACCGACAGGTGAGGAATGGCCTAACGAGCTGAACGAGGCCCTACGAACTGGCTAACAGCTAATTACACTGAGCTGATTACTGTCAGACCAGGGCTAGAACCAGGCAGGCAGGAAAACCTCAGTCATTTCAAGAGGGAGGGAGGGACAAGGTTTGGGTAAGAGCCCCAGTCTTAGCACCTCTCGTCAATAAATTGACATGGCAAACTGGTCGGCGGAAAATAAATTATATGGCATTTTGAAGGATGAAAACTCACGGTGGGTCAAAGCCACCGAGAGAGAGGGAGCACCTCCCCTTCCCCAGTCGTCTTACCAGCACATCGTTACAGATCTCCTTCAGTTCCTTCTCTATCTTCTCCCTGTACTCCTTGGCCATGGCCTGCTTCTTCTCGCTGCCCTCAGTCTTCTGCTCGATGCTGGACACCACCCTCCAGGAGGAACGCCGAGCGCCCACCACGTTCTTATAGGCCACAGAGAGGAGGTTCCGCTCCTCGTTGGACAACTGGGTGCCTTCCTCCGTCACTGCCTTCATGGAGGCCGCCATGTCGTCGTAGCGCTCGGCCTGCTCCGCCAGCTTGGCCTTCTGGACCAGCTCCTTCTGAACCACCTCGCTCTTGTCAACCATGGCTACTCAGGACTGAGGACAGAGAAGAAGAAACATGGCTGCCATGGTTACTAGGGACTGAGGAGAGAGAAGAATAAATATCAACCATGGTTACTAGGGACTGAGGAGAGAGAGAAGAATAAATATCAACCATGGTTACTAGGGACTGAGGAGAGAGAGAAGAATAAATATCAACCATGGTTACTAGGGACTGAGGAGAGAGAGAAGAATAAATATCAACCATGGTTACTAGGGACTGAGGAGAGAGAGAAGAATAAATATCAACCATGGTTACTAGGGACTGAGGAGAGAGAGAAGAATAAACATTAACCATGGTTTCTAGGGACTGAGGAGAGAGAAGAAGAAACGTGTCAACCATGGTTACTAGGGACTGAGGAGAAACATGTCAACCATGGTTACTAGGGACTGAGAAGAAGAAACATGGCTGCCATGGTTACTGGGGACTGAGGAGAGAGAAGAAGAAACGTAGCCATGGTTACTAAGGACTGAGGAGAGAGAAGAAGAAACATGTCAACACCATGGTTACTAGGGACTGAGGAGAGAGAAGAAGAAGCATGTCAACACCATGGTTACTAGGGACCGAGGAGAGAGAAGAAGAAACATGTCAACCATGGTTACTAAGGACTGAGGAGAGAGAAGAAGAAACATGTCAACCATGGTTACCAGGGACCGAGGAGAGAGAAGAAACATGTCAACACCATGGTTACTAGGGACTGGGGAGAGAGAAGAAACATGTCAACACCATGGTTACTAGGGACTGGGGAGAGAGAAGAAACATGTCAACACCATGGTTACCAGGGACTGAGGGGAGAGAGAAGAAACATGTCAACACCATGGTTACTAGGGACTGAGGAGAGAGAAGAAGAAACATGTCAACACCATGGTTACTAGGGACTGAGGAGAGAGAAGAAGAAACATGTCAACCATGGTTACTAGGGACCGAGGAGAGAGAAGAAGAAACATGTCAACACCATGGTTACCAGGGACCGAGGAAAGAAGAATAAATATCAACCATGGTTACCAGGGACTGAGGAGAGAGAAGAAGAAATATCAACCATGGTTACCAGGGACTGAGGAGAGAGAAGAAGAAACATGTCAACACCATGGTTACTAGGGACTGAGGAGAGAGAAGAAGAAACATGTCAACACCATGGTTACTAGGGACTGAGGAGAGAGAACAAACATTTCAACCATGGTTACTGGGGACCGAGGAGAGAGAAAAAGAAACATGTCAACACCATGGTTACTAGGGACTGAGGAGAGAGAAGAAGAAACATTTCAACCATGGTTACTGGGGACCGAGGAGAGAGAAGAAGAAACATGTCAACACCATGGTTACTAGGGACTGAGGAGAGAGAAGAAGAACTGGAGAGAGAAGAAGAACACATGTCAACAACCATGGTTACCAGGGACCGAGGAGAGAGAAGAATAAATATCAACTATGGTTACCAGAGACTGAGGAGAGAGAAGAATAAATATCAACCATGGTTACTAGGGACTGGGGAGAGAAATGTTGGCATGTCGTACAGGGTCAAGCTGCAGTGGAGCGCCCCTGGACGGAGAGCAAGTTAAGTGCCCTACTCAAGGGCACACCGGTAAGGGATGGTTGTTACAATCTGAACCCAGAAGCCCTGCAGTTACCAGATCCATTCCCAGCTCACGACCCGGGATTCAAATCGACAACTGCCTGCACCAACACGGAACAAAGTCCAGGAAATCTAACCTATAGCTAGCACCAAAGCAAACAACTCATAAACTCAGGGTAATTCCTGATTAAAAAATAAAATAAAAAAACAAACAAGCACCAGAAAAAGTTAAAATATCACTAAACGTAGCCGTTTGTTCCTCATGTAATCTAGAAACGAAAGTGAGGTGCGGTTGTGATCCACAATGTAACAAATGCAAAGCATAAACCAGGACCGCCCAAAACAGACAGCAGTGAGAATCAATAACCGACATCTGCTGGTACCATGCAGAATGGCCCACGGGTCTACAGACAACACTGATGTACCACGCTCAATCAATCCCATATTTTCCATTCCGTAATAATACACACATGTAGACTCGCCTGGTACTGTGGCTTGGGGGTCATATGAGACGTGCACTGCGCATTTCCGCTAACATTATCCAGGTTAAGACCTGATATGGATGGTATGTACGACACAGCAGTGAAAGGACACCAGCCTGGTTTCTACCCTGTAAAGAAAAACGCGGATGTGCATTCACTCCCTGCCATGCCACACCCATGTTGTACCTAATTGTAAAACGAAATTAGCACAGAAATGGCAAGCATTCACACACACAGATGGCGATGGACATACTGTACAAGTCATGTACTGTTTAGTTAGTTAGTTACATTGAATGTCTAACGGATGTAAAAGTTGAGATTGATTCATTACTGAGTTTGCTATAAAGGCCAAAGGGAGGATGTCGTCCCCGCCTTAAAATGACAACTGTATTTACTACTGTTTCTCACCCGGAAAGTACGAGTGAATCCCGGCATGGCGGACAATCAAACCGTGCCTGGGACATAGCTTTAGCTCCGATCGATCAAAATGAAAGGGGTTTTAAAATAGATTAGGTTTGCTATTTTATTTATACGAGTTAGTTGGCCTTGTTTGGTCGTGATTTGCCTCCAAAGAAAAACCGACGGGGCATTTTTTTTTCTTTCATATTTATTCCAACGACAACATGTTTTACATATCAAATAACTGTTTTGTGTCAGTAAACGACGAAATACAGGGTCCAAAAACGGTTTTATAGTTAGTTAGAGAGCCAGCTAGGTTTGTGCTAAACTCAGTTTAGCCGAGCTACATGTCTGCTAAATGCTAACTAAATGAGCTAACATGCAATTGTCGACCACACAAAATAGGTAGAAAAAGGTAACTTACTTGAAACTAACTCGAAACCTGACAAGATGCACACAAATAAAAAACCCTGTCCTAGCGAGAACAAACCCCTCCAAAAGAAACAAAACCGGTAGCTATTGTTCTCTGGTCGGCTAACTGCATTCCTAGCTAACGTTAGCCACCTGACAACCAAACTAACCGGATCTCTAACCGTTATATATACTAGCCGCTATTTTTCCCCCCTCAAAGTAAGATCCATAGTGAACACATATATACATTAAAACATGTGTTTAACGTGAGTTTTTTGAACTGAGGACAGGTCTCTTACCTGAGTGCGAAGGGCTAGTGGTGTTGTCGGTGCGGCTCGCTAAGCGACGTTACAACCGGTGTGAATGTCGAGTCCACGGGGTTTCCCTCCAATCACAGCCCAGCAGCAGGGGCGCACTGGGGTTACCACAGCCACAAAGTCACATAATGAACACAACAAATAAAATAAAGGTCGTTTACAACCGGTGTGAATGTCGAGTCCACGGGGTTTCCCTCCAATCACAGTCCAGCAGCAGGGGCGCACTGGGGTTACCACAGCCACAAAGTCACATAATGAACACAACAAATAAGATAAAAAGTCAGATTTTTATTTATTATAATGAACACAACAAATAAAATACAGTCAGATTTTTATTTTATTTTTTTAATTATTTATTTTTTATTATGAACACAACAAATACAAAAAAACTAAGTCAGATTTTTTATTTATTTATTTATTATGAACACATAATATATAATATGACTAATATAATAATATAATATGACTAATCCCCCCGCTTATTTAAAAAAATGTATCTTATTAAAAATCTGATTTAAAAAAAACAACCTAACTTTAAAACACACTGCTCACATTATTCCTTAACCTTAAATGAAAGGCCAAAAAGGAAAGTTTACTGGCTGTGGTAACTAGTGACAACAGGCAGGGAGCGAGTGACGTCAAAGGATACCATGGCAACCCGTGATTGACGTGATGGTTTATCGACCATTCTATGAGAAACTCCTTTATCAGAAGAGGTGTAGGGCATGCTATGAGAAGATGTTGGTTTTGCAACCTATTTAAATTATAATAAAATATACTTATATACCCTACCTGTGATTGATTATCTCACCACTGTCACCTACATAGCAATTTGGCGGGAATAGTCTGAATGGGGCGTAAAACCACTTAACAGGTAAAAATGTCAGAATCTCCTATGTTGAACAAACATGTGGTATTGACAGTCTAATACATGTAGATAATTTGCGAGTGTTTGAGGACGTCACAAACGACCTAACTAGAACACAGAACACAGAGTTTGCCTGATAGAAGGTCTATTTCTGTTCTCCAGTCAGTTTCCATGGGGAAAGTGGTTCTATTTTTACCGAGTCACATGTTCTCCCCTAAGACTGGGATATTAAGCCGGTAACCTATTTAAGATCTCTGACTGATAGTTCAGTTTCAGACAGACAGACAGACAGACAGACAGACAGGCAGACAGGCAGACAGACAGACAGACAGACAGACAGACAGATTACTTTGAGTGTCAATATCAATTAAACCTAACATTGTACTGGAAAGGGCTGTGGCTAGGAGTGGTTTTGAGATAGAGGGAGAGTGAGTGAGTCAGTGTGTGTTTCTGTTGAATGACTGGTAGAGTAGGTTCTCTCTCTCTGTCTCTTTGTCTCTCTCTCTCCCTCTAGGTGTAGAAGCACGGTGGCTAGGAAAAACTCCCTAGAAAGGCCATTACCTAGGAAGAAACCTAGAGAGGAACCAGGCTATGAGGGTGGCCAGTCCTCTTCTGGCTGTGCTGGGTGGAGATTATAACAGAACATGGCCAAGATGTTCAAAAATTACCAGCATGGTCAAATAATAATAATCACAGAAGTTGTCGAGGGTGCAGCAAGTCAACACACACACACACACACACACACACACACACACACACACACACACACACACACACACACACACACACACACACACACACACACACACACACACACACACACACACACACACACACACAGGAGTAGTGAGTAACGCACTGACAAAAGTGACAACTCCCTGAGATTCCCATGATGTTTGTGATAGAGAGAGAGAGAGGCAGGGAGAGAGAGAGAGAGGCAGGGAGAGAGAGAGAGAGGCAGGGAGAGAGAGAGAGGCAGGGAGAGATAGAGAGAGAGAGAGAGAGCGAGAGAGAGAAAGAGAGCGAGAAAGAGAGCGAGAGAGAGAGATAGAGAGAGGGAGATAGAGATAAAGAGAGGGAGAGAGAGATAGAGAGAGGCAGGGAGAGATAGAGAGAGAGAGACAGAGAGAGAGGCAAGGAGAGATAGAGAGAGAGAGAGACAGAGAGAGAGAGCGAGAGAGAGAGACAGAGAGAGACAGAGAGAGAGAGAGAGCGAGAGAGAGAAAGAGAGCGAGAGAGAGAGAGAGAGAGAGAGAGAGAGAGAGAGAGAGAGAGAGAGAGTGAGAGTGAACCATTTCACGGTGTGTTTCTCTAAACCTGTCTGTCCAGTTCCTCCGTAGGTCTATAGAACGGTACAGGCATGTTGTGTCACCAACCTATTTACCATCTAGAATCCTTCACCACTAGAACAAACAGATTTGAAGATTTCCATTTAACCTGACACGATTTCTTTGTTTTATTCTAGGAAAATATATTTGATGATAAACTCTAAAGAGATGATGAGATAAGCAGGAAAAGTCAAATGAATCATGAAAAACAAAATGTATCAGCTGTCATCAGTCAGTGTTATTCTGAACAGTAGATATTCTTATTCTAGCCTGGAACGACCAATTGATATGGTGATGAAACACAGCATACAGGTTAGGATTCCAGGCTATTCCTGCCGTGACCATGATGGGTGACTAACTGGAGGAGTCATTAGCTGGGATGAGCTCTGGGAGACTCACTACTGGACTCTGAATCAGAGTAGAGAAGGCCCGAGTCCCAAACGGTACCCTATTGTCTTTATAGTGCACTACGGTTATTTGTTCCTAGGCCTTCATTGAAAATAAGAATTTGTTCTTAATTGATTTGTCGAGTAAAATAAAGGTAAAAAAAAAAAAACTGTTGACCAGGGCCCATAGGGAATAGGGTACCAGGGCCCATAGGGAATAGGGTACCAGGACCCATAGGGAATAGGGTACCAGGACCCATAGGGAATAGGGTACCAGGGGCCATAGGGAATAGGGTACGAGGACCCATAGGGAATAGGGTACCAGGACCCATAGGGAATAGGGTACCAGGACCCATAGGGAATAGGGTACCAGGGGCCATAGGGAATAGGGTGCCAGGGCCCATAGGGAACAGTGGGTTAA
Organism: Oncorhynchus gorbuscha; assembly: GCF_021184085.1. Classification (NCBI taxonomy): domain Eukaryota; kingdom Metazoa; phylum Chordata; class Actinopteri; order Salmoniformes; family Salmonidae; genus Oncorhynchus; species Oncorhynchus gorbuscha. Next base: position 141,269 of record NW_025746141.1, read on the forward strand.
CTGCCTGTTCAGGGGCAGAGAGTGACAGACTTTTACCTTATCAGCTCAGGGATACGATCCAGCAACCTTTCGGTTACTAGTCCGACACTTTAACCACTAGGCTACCCTGCCGCCCCATAGGGTAGTGTACTACGTTTTACCAGGGCCCATAGGGAATAGGGTGCCAGGGCCCATAGGGAATAGGGTGCCAAGGCCCATAGGGATTAGGGTGCCAAGGCCCATAGGGAATAGGGTGCCAGGGCCCATAGGGAATAGGGTGCTAGGGCCCATAGGGAATAGGGTGCTAGGGCCCATAGGGATTAGGGTGCTAGGCCCCATAGGGAATAGGGCGCCAAGGCCCATAAGGCAGAAATAGTGCACTATTTCTGAAAACAAAGCGCCACTAAACATGTTGCTACGTGGGGGATGGGAGTGAGGAGGAGGAGGAGGAGGGGGAGGAGGAGGAGGCAGAGGGGAGGAGGAGGAGGAGGAGGAGGAGGGGGAGGAGGAGGAGGGGTTGGAATCGTCATTTGAATTGGTCTGGTCCACAAAAAAACATGTTGCTACATCTCAAACGACGTCTTATTCACTACACTGGACACTTTTGACCAGAGTCCAAAAATATGGGGGAGGAGGAGGAGGAGGAGGAGGGGGAGGAGGAGGAGGAGGAGGAGGAGGTGGGGGGAGGAGGGAGGAGGAGGAGGAGGAGGAGGGGGAGGAGGGGGAGGAGGAGGAGGAGGCGGAGGGGAGGCGGAGGAGGGGGAGGAGGAGGCGGAGGAGGAGGAGGGGGAGGAGGGGGAGGAGGAGGGGGAGGAGGGGGAGGGGGGGGGGGGGGGAGGGAGGCGGAGGAGGAGGAGGGGGGGGGGGGGGGAGGAGGAGGAGGGGGAGGAGGGGGAGGGGGAGGAGGAGGGGGAGGAGGAGGAGGGGGAGGAGGGGGAGGAGGAGGAGGAGGAGGAGGAGGAGGAGGAGGAGGAGGAGGAGGAGGAGGAGGAGGAGGAGGAGGAGGAGGGGGGTTGGAAATCAGCCCATTTCCTGTTGTTCCCACCAGCTGTAGCTCCAGTTGAAACTGATCTGGCAGAACAGTCCTGTTCCATCCATCTGGTGTCAGTATATACCAGGACATCATCAACGACAAAACAAACAGAACAATATTCACCCGCTGAGGAGAACGGCCGGACCGCTATTCTACTTCCTTGATTCCTCACGTCCTGTCTCCTTGCTTCCTTCTCTAAATGCGTTGGTGGAGAAGATCAGAAGGGAGGAGGCTCAGATCTTCGACTCCAATATGAGGAGGGAAGATGTGAGGAATCAAGGAGATACAATTGAAATTCACCCAAAGTGTTGGTCCTTAAGGTACAGCACCCCCATCAGTACAGACAGCAGTAGATCACCCTAGGTGTTGGGCCTTAAGGTACAGCACCCCCATCAGTACAGACAGCAGTAGATCACCCTAGGTGTTGGGCCTTAAGATACAGCCCCCCCCCCCATCAGTACAGACAGCAGTAGATCACTCTAGGTGTTGGGCCTTAAGGTACAGTACCCCCCCCCATCAGTACAGACAGCAGTAGACCACCCTAGGTGTTGGGCCTTAAGGTACAGCACCCCCATCAGATTCCAAGAACACAGGATGAGATGTTACTATCCTTTGTGCAAGCACTTCCAAGAGTTAATGAACAGTGAGCGTGGTGAAATTTGGGGAGCGCATCGTCAGTAGTGTACCTTTGGTTCCTAGGGTGTTTCGGCCTTTCACACTATACACCCTCCTCAAAGGCGGCCAGCGACAGGGTGATCAATCCTACGCTTGCGTCCCATTCCCAATTAGTCATAGGAGTTGCCTTGTTGTTGATAGCAAACATCCCATGGGACTATGCATGGCAGGGGCGTCCTCCTCCCTGAGTCAATCATTGTTGACCGCATACCTCCTGGCCCTCTCACTTCGGGGCCCAGCTGGGGTCTTTCCTCTTCATCCAGAGCCACTGACTGCTGCCTTCTGCCGCCTCTGATACAGCTTTGATTGCCGAACGCTGGCTCTGGCCCTTAATTCCCAGGTCTCTAAGCAGTCTGGTTGTAGATGTTGCCACAAAACCTCTGCAGCCCACCTCCACTGGTCGGACTTCTGTGTTCCAGCCATGATGCCGTGCTTCGGCAGCTAGATCAGCATAGCGCAGATGTTTTCGCTCATAAGCCTCATCTACTGAGTTTTCCCAGGGTACTGTGAGCTCAATGATGAAGACCTTATTGAGTGAACGGGACCAGAGCACCATGTCAGGTCTTAGGGTGGTGGTTGCGATCTCCGGAGGAAACACAAGTTGCCGGCCAATGTCAGCTAGCATTTTCCAGTCGCGGGCCAAGCGCAGCTGGTCTCGCTCTAATGGTGTAGAGCCGCTCTTCGGTGGTTTAGCCCCTTCGCGGACAAAGTTTGTCCGTAAGGAGTGTGATGCTGCTGTGGGTGGTAGGGAGTTGGTGGCAGCTCGCTTGTCCTCCAGGGCGGACGCAAGGTTTTTAAGGACTTGGTTGTGACGCCAAGTGTAGCGTCCTTGGGCGAGGCTTGTTTTACAGCCTGTGAGAATGTGCCTGAGGTTGGCTGGCATGGAACAGAGGGCACAGTCCGGATCTTCACCATACCATTGGTGAAGATTAACTGGTGTTGGAAGGACGTCATATGTTGCTCTGATGGAAAAGCTCAACCGCCTCGCTTCCATGGCCCACAGATCCTTCCAGCTGATCTTCCTCTTCTCCACACTGTCCCATCGAGTCCACTGTCCCTGTTTGGCAAGAGAGACTGCCTTGGCCCACCTTGCAGCCTCCTCCTGATGGCGTACTTCCTGCACTACCATCTTCCGCCGCTCTGGTGCAGTGGCCTTACTCCAAGCAGCACGGCTAGTTAGCCCAAGGCCTCCTCTCCCTTGCTGAACATGACCCACAATGTCAGCATGTCTGAGGGCTGCTGTTGCCTCCTGGACTGCTTTTCCTGGCCTCCATTTGCGCCCAGTTGCCAAGGTCGGCGCGTTGTTGCTCACCACTGGGTCTCGAGATTCATTCAGTGTCATTTGGAGCCTGGTTTTTGCACACTTGAATTCCTCTGTTAGACTGGTGAGGGGCAGCTTGAGGACACCATCTCCATAGAGGCCTATGGTGGTAAGGCATCGTGGAACTCCAAGCCACTTCTTTAAGTAGCCTGTGACTCCTCTTTCCATCTTCTCCACTGTTGAGATTGGAACCTCATACAGTGCTAAGGGCCACAACACCCGGGGTAGGAGTCCAAACTGCAGACACCAGGCCTTTAACTTTCCAGGTAGCTGGGTGTTGTCGATGGACTGTAGGCTACTACTGATGTCTTTGCGCAGCTGTTGCACCTGGTCTTTGTCCTTCAGGCTTGCATCATACCACCTTCCAAGGCTTTTTACCGGCTGCTCAGACACTGTTGGGATTTGGTCATCTCCGATGAAGAATTTCAGGTCAGAGAGTACTCCCTTCACAATCGAGATGCTGCGTGACTTGGATGGTTTAATCTTCATACGGGCCCAGCTGATGTTCTCCTCAAGTTTTCTGAGCAGTCTCCTGGTGCATGGGACAGTGGTGGTCAATGTTGTAATGTCGTCCATGTAGGCTCTGAGTGGAGGGAGGCGGAAACCAGAGTCGACTCGCTGTCCACCAGCAACCCATTTTGAGGATCTGATGATAACCTCCATTGCCATTGTGAATGCCAACGGAGAAATGGTACATCCCGCCATTATACCTACATTCAGGCACTGCCATGAGGTGGTGAACTCTGAGGTGGTGAAGCAGAACTGCAGATCCTGGAAGTACGACTTCACCAGGTTTGTGATGGTGTCCGGTATGTGGAAAAATCTGAAGGCAGACCACAGGAGTTCATGGGGCACAGAGCCAAATGCATTGGCGAGGTCGAGGAAGACTACATGGAGGTCCCTTTTCTCCACCTTGGCCATTTGGATCTGATGCCAGATCATGCTGGAATGTTCCAAGCAGCCAGAGAACCCTGATATTCCTGCCTTCTGTACAGATGCATCGACGTACGTATTCCTTTGTAGGTACTCAGCCATCCTCTGGGCAATGACCCTAAAGAAGATTTTTCCCTCGACATTCAGTAAGGAGATTGGGCGGAATTGGCTGATGTTCACTGCATCCTTCTCCTTAGGGATCAGGACCCCGCCTGCCCTACGCCACACTTTGGGTATTATCTTCTTCTGCCAAGCTGTTCTCATAAGCCTCCAGAGGAACCTCAGGACGTCTGGTGTGTTCTTATACACTTTGTACGGGACTCCATTTGGCCCCGGGCCTGATGCTGTTCTTGCCCGTCGAACTGTGTCTTCCACCTCTTTCCATGTCGGAGGGCTGGTCTCAATATGATGTTCCGGGGTTCAATGGGTGGGATATCTGATGGGATGGCCAGATGTTCATGTCGCTTTGAGTCAACGTTTGTTATTCTCAGGTGCTCCTCTAGGTCTTTCTTTGTTGTTTTTAGAGCTCCACTTTTTTCTTTTGTGAAGAGACTTTTAAGGAACTTGAAGGGATCTTTATAGAATCGAGTTCTAGTTTGTTCTTTTTCCTTCTGCGTTTCCGTAGGTTCTCTGCTCTACGGAGGGATGCCAACCGGGTTTTGATGTCAGCTTGAAGTGCCTCTATGCCCTCCTTTTCCACTTCCGAGGCCTTCTTCCACTGTTTCTTAAGCTGCCGCCTTTCTTGAACGAGGCGCTTGATTTCTTGTTGCCTTCTGGAAACTGGTGGGGTTGGAACCTTTCTCCCGCCTTTTGCCTCTTCCACTCCAAATCTTTCTGTCCCGTACTCATAGATGATGTCCCCCATCCTCTCCAACTTCTTCTCCACTGTGCCTCGAAGTTTCTCGAGGGTCAAGGTAAGGTCAGTATTCACTGTTTCCCACAACTTCTTGTCACTGGCGCCAGGCCACTTCACATACGGTCTGTGCCCTGGTAGTCTCCTCTCGACTGCAGGTCTGGGAGGCTGGGTGAGTTCCACTCCTGTTGTTGGTTCCACCTCAGTTGCTACTTCGGTGCTTGAGTTTACGTCCTCCATGACAGTGGTACTGATGCACTGCAAACTATGGTTTGCGTCCAGTTGCTGTGCTTCATTCGACTGATTTGATCGCTTTCGCAGAAAGTAATCAATGCGAGTTCTCTGTCTCTCTTTACCCAAACACCCCTTCTTCCCCTGGTGGATCCTCAACCCATGGTGTGATGTAACTTTCCTCCAACCACAGACACATACCTGCATCTGTTTATGGCCCACTGTTGCAGCAGAACTTGTGACAGTTGCTGTGGTGTTCTCTTGTGCTGTGCTCTCATTACTCGTAGTCGTTTCCAGTCCAGTCGTTACCATGTTGTCAGCCGATGAGTCATCTTCCGCCCCCGCTCTCGCAGACTCTAGGGGTATTCTCGTATTTTGACTTTCTGTAGCTAAAGCGGGTGTTTCCAACATACTGCGAAGCATGGGAAACTACAGAAATGGGAAGCTACCCCATGACTGTCCCAGTGGGGTCTATTCCCTCCTGTCAGCCGTCTCTCCGTGCCGCCACAAGGACTTTCCCCTGTTGTCAGCTGATCTTTCTCAGCAGTCACTGGACAAGTCCAGATATTCAGATTCCAAGAACACAGGATGAGATGTTACTATCCTTTGTGCAAGCACTTCCAAGAGTTAATGAACAGTGAGCGTGGTGAAATTTGGGGAGCGCATCGTCAGTAGTGTACCTTTGGTTCCTAGGGTGTTTCGGCCTTTCACACTATACACCCTCCTCAAAGGCGGCCAGCGACAGGGTGATCAATCCTACGCTTGCGTCCCATTCCCAATTAGTCATAGGAGTTGCCTTGTTGTTGATAGCAAACATCCCATGGGACTATGCATGGCAGGGGCGTCCTCCTCCCTGAGTCAATCATTGTTGACCGCATACCTCCTGGCCCTCTCACTTCGGGGCCCAGCTGGGGTCTTTCCTCTTCATCCAGAGCCACTGACTGCTGCCTTCTGCCGCCTCTGATACAGCTTTGATTGCCGAACGCTGGCTCTGGCCCTTAATTCCCAGGTCTCTAAGCAGTCTGGTTGTAGATGTTGCCACAAAACCTCTGCAGCCCACCTCCACTGGTCGGACTTCTGTGTTCCAGCCATGATGCCGTGCTTCGGCAGCTAGATCAGCATAGCGCAGATGTTTTCGCTCATAAGCCTCATCTACTGAGTTTTCCCAGGGTACTGTGAGCTCAATGATGAAGACCTTATTGAGTGAACGGGACCAGAGCACCATGTCAGGTCTTAGGGTGGTGGTTGCGATCTCCGGAGGAAACACAAGTTGCCGGCCAATGTCAGCTAGCATTTTCCAGTCGCGGGCCAAGCGCAGCTGGTCTCGCTCTAATGGTGTAGAGCCGCTCTTCGGTGGTTTAGCCCCTTCGCGGACAAAGTTTGTCCGTAAGGAGTGTGATGCTGCTGTGGGTGGTAGGGAGTTGGTGGCAGCTCGCTTGTCCTCCAGGGCGGACGCAAGGTTTTTAAGGACTTGGTTGTGACGCCAAGTGTAGCGTCCTTGGGCGAGGCTTGTTTTACAGCCTGTGAGAATGTGCCTGAGGTTGGCTGGCATGGAACAGAGGGCACAGTCCGGATCTTCACCATACCATTGGTGAAGATTAACTGGTGTTGGAAGGACGTCATATGTTGCTCTGATGGAAAAGCTCAACCGCCTCGCTTCCATGGCCCACAGATCCTTCCAGCTGATCTTCCTCTTCTCCACACTGTCCCATCGAGTCCACTGTCCCTGTTTGGCAAGAGAGACTGCCTTAGATCCAGCACTAGATCCAGATCCACTGAGAAAAGACAAAACTCTCATGAGCAGATTTGTCTCTCCCCCTCTGGTCAAACAGAGTTACAGTACTGGGATAGATTCCTCTTTCAGTCGTAAGGTTGTTAAATGAGGTTAAACAACTCTGATCTAGGTCACTCGGAAAAAAGGCAATTAACTGTGAGAAGGATGGTCCCTGAAGGACAACAGAGAGACAGAGACAGGAACTTAGAGGTTGGGAGATACACTGTCTCTGTCAAGTGACCCAGTTGTATGTCCTTTATTCAGAGACCACTGGCCACTGGTAAAATATAAATTACAAATCAACATCCTGAAACCGGGCGTAATGGAGTGTTATGTAGTGTTATGTAGTGTTATCTAGTGTGTTATGTAGTGTTATGTAGTGTGTTATGTAGTGTGTTATGTAGTGTTATGTAGTGTTATGTAGTGTGTTATGTCGTGTATTATGTATTTTATGTAGTGTTATGTAATGTTATGTAGTGTGTTATGTAGTGTTATGTAGTGTGTTATGTAGTGTTATCTAGTGTGTTATGTAGTGTGTTATGTAGTGTGTTATGTAGTGTTATGTAGGGTGTTATCTAGTGTGTTATCTAGTGTGTTATGTAGTGTGTTATGTAGTGTGTTATGTAGTGTGTTATGTAGTGTGTTATGTAGTGTTATCTAGTGTGTTATGTAGTGTGATGTAGTGTGATGTAGTGTTATGTAGTGTGTTATTCAGTGTGTTATGTAGTGTTATGTAGTGTGTTATTCAGTGTGTTATGTAGTGTCATGTAGTGTGTTATGTAGTGTGTTATGTATTTTATGTAGTGTTATGTAGTGTGTTATGTAGTGTGTTATGTAGTGTTATGTAGTGTTATGTAGTGTGTTATGTAATGTTATGTCGTGTGTTATGTAGTGTTATGTAGTGTGTTATTTAGTGTTATGTAGTGTTATGTCGTGTATTATGTATTTTATGTAGTGTTATGTAGTGTGTTATGTAGTGTTATGTACAGTGTTATGTAGTGTGTTATGTAGTGTGTTATGTAGTGTGTTATGTAGTGTTATGTAGTGTGTTATGCAGTGTGTTATGTAATGTTATGTAGTGTGTTATGTAGTGTTATGTAGTGTTATGTAGTGTTATGCAGTGTGTTATGTAGTGTTATGTAGTGTTATGTAGTGTTATGTAGTGTTATGTAGTGTATTATGTATTTTATGTGTTGTGTTTTGTTTCCTGTTTGTTTACATATATATAGTGTGTCTCTCTGTCTTCACTACACTTGACTGCTGCAGCAGCAACTGAGATGTCTGTGCTGCTAAGACTATTATTAATGAGACAAGAAGACAAGGGGACCACCACAGACTACTGAGACCAGGAGACCAGGAGACCACCACAGACTACTGAGACCAGGAGACCACCACAGACTACTGAGACCAGGAGACTACTGAGACCAGGAGACTACCACAGACTACTGAGACCAGGAGACCACCACAGACTACTGAGACCAGGAGACCAGGAGACCACCACAGACTACTGAGACCAGGAGACCAGGGGACCAGGAGACCACCACAGACTACTGAGACCAGACCAGGGGACCACCACAGACCTGAGACAAGGGACCAGGACCAGACAACCACAGACTACTGAGACCAGAAGACCAGGGGACCACCACAGACTACTGAGACAAGGAGACCAGGGGACCAGGAGACCACCACAGACTACTGAGACCAGAAGACCAGGGGACCACCACAGACTACTGAGACAAGGAGACCAGGAGACCAGGAGACCACCACAGACTACTGAGACCAGGAGACCAGGGGACCAGGAGACAACCACAGACTACTGAGACCAGAAGACCACCACAGACTACTGAGACCAGGAGACCAGGGGACCACCACAGACCACTGAGACCAGGAGACCACCACAGACTACTGAGACCAGGAGACCAGGAGACCAGGAGACCAGGAGACCACAGACTACTGAGACCAGGAGACCGGGCTATGTGGGGTGGCCAGTCCTCTTCTGGCTGTGCCGGGTGGAGATTATAACAGAACATGACCAAGATGTTCAAATGTTCATAAATGACCAGCATGGTCAAATAATAATAAGGCAGAACAGTTGAGCCAATGTTCTGTTATAATCTTGGGACACAGGGACTATGGTGGTCTGATTATTATTATTTGACCATGCTGGTCATTTATGAACATTTGAACATCTTGGTCATGTTCTGTTATAATCTCCACCCGGCACAGCCAGAAGAGGACTGGCCCACCCCCCAGTGCCTGGTTCCTCTCTAGGTTTCTTCCTAGGTTTTGGCCTTTCTAGGGAGTTTTTCCTAGCCACCGTGCTTCTACACCTGCATTGCTTGCTGTTTGTGGGTTTTAGGCTGGGTTTCTGTACAGCACTTTGAGATATCAGCTGATGTACGAAGGGCTTTATAAATACATTTGATTTGATTTGAAAATGTCAGTGAAGGCACTTGCCAGTTGGTCAGAGCTCGGAGTACACTTCCTGGTAATCTGTCTGGCCCTGCAGCATTGTGTATGTTGACCTGTTTAAAGGTCTTACTCACGTCGGCTACGGAGAGCGTGATCACACAGTCGTTCGGAACAGCCGATGCCCTCATGCATGCCTCAGTGTTGCTTGCCTCAAAGCGAGCATAGAAGTGATTTAGCTCATCTCGTAGGCTCGTGTCACTGGGCAGCTCGCGGCTGTGCTTCCCTTTGTAGCCCGTAATAGTTCACAAGCCCTGCCACATCCGACGAGTGTCAGAGCCAGTGTAGTAGGATTCGATCTTAGTCCTGTATTCGCTGGACTGAAGAGACTGAAATTCAGAAACCCATTCGCTGGGCTGAAGAGACTGAGATTCAGAAACACATTCACCCTTTGTGCTGTTGTCTCTACCTTCTTGCTGTTGTCTCTACCTTCTTGCTGTTGTCTCTACCTTCTTGCAGTTGTCTCTACCTTCTTGCTGTTGTCTCTACCTTCTTGCTGTTGTCTCTACCTTCTTGCTGTTGTCTCTACCTTCTTGCTGTTGTCTCTACCTTCTTGCTGTTGTCTCTACCTTCTTGCAGTTGTCTCTACCTTCTTGCTGTTGTCTCTATCTTCTTGCTGTTGTCTCTACCTTCTTGCTGTTGTCTCTATCTTCTTGCTGTTGTCTCTATCTTCTTGCTGTTGTCTCTATCTTCTTGCTGTTGTCTCTATCTTCTTGCTGTTGTCTCTACCTTCTTGCTGTTGTCTCTATCTTCTTGCTGTTGTCTCTACCTTCTTGCTGTTGTCTCTACCTTCTTGCTGTTGTCTCTACCTTCTTGCTGTTGTCTCTACCTTCTTGCTGTTGTCTCTACCTTCTTGCTGTTGTCTCTACCTTCTTGCTGTTGTCTCTAGCTTCTTGCTGTTGTCTCTAGCTTCTTGCTGTTGTCTCTACCTTCTTGCTGTTGTCTCTACCTTCTTGCCCTTTGTGCAGTTGTCTCTACCTTCTTGCTGTTGTCTCTACCTTCTTGCTGTTGTCTCTACCTTCTTGCTGTTGTCTCTACCTTCTTGCACTTTGTGCAGTTGTCTGTGCCCAATAATGTTTGTACCATGTTTTGTGTTGCTGACATGTTGTGTTGCTACTATGCTGTGCTAATACCATGTTGTGCTGCTACCATGTGTTGTGTTGCTACTATGCTGTGCTAATACAATGTTGTGCTGCTACCATGTGTTGTGTTGCTACTATGCTGTGCTAATACCATGTTGTGCTTCTACCATGTGTTGTGTTGCTACTATGCTGTGCTAATACCATGTTGTGCTGCTACCATGTGTTGTGTTGCTACTATGCTGTGCTAATACAATGTTGTGCTGCTACCATGTGTTGTGTTGCTACTATGCTGTGCTAATACCATGTTGTGCTGCTACCATGTGTTGTGTTGCTACTATGCTGTGCTAATACCATGTTGTGCTGCTACCATGTGTTGTGTTGCTACTATGCTGTGCTAATACCATGTTGTGCTGCTACCATGTGTTGTGTTGCTACTATGCTGTGCTAATACCATGTTGTGTGTTGCTGACATGTTGTGTTGCTACTATGCTGTGCTAATGCCATGTTGTGCTGCTACCATGTGTTGTGTTGCTACTATGCTGTGCTAATACCATGTTGTGCTGCTACCATGTGTTGTGTTGCTACTATGCTGTGCTAATACCATGTTGTGTGTTGCTGACATGTTGTGTTGCTACTATGCTGTGTTTTCATGTGTTGCTCCCATGTGTTCTCTTTATGTAGTGTTGATGTGTGTTTTGTCCTATATGTTATTGTTTAATCCCAGGCCCCCGTCCCCGCAGGAGGCCTTCTGCCCTTCTGGTAGGCCGTCATTGTAAATAATAATTTGTTCTTAACTGACCTGCCTGGTTAAATGAAGGTTACATAAAGGTTAAATCAATTCAAATACAACGCCAGCCCCGGGCTACATGATCTGTGTCAGTGTGGGTGGGTGTCTTTCTCTGTTCTCCTCCCGACCTCCACTGCACCACAGCAACTGATCTGTCTTTTTCTCACTGACACAGACACGGACACAGACACGGGCACAGGCACAGACACGGGCACAGACACAGACACAGACACGGGCACAGACACAGACACGGGCACAGACACAGGCACAGACACGGGCACAGACACAGACACGGGCACAGGCACAGACACAGGCACGGGCACAGGCACAGGCACAGGCACAGGCACAGACACAGACACAGACACGGGCACAGAAACAGGCACAGACACAGGCACAGACACAGACACAGATACAGACACAGATACAGACACAGATACAGACACAGACGACACAGGCACAGACACACAGACACAGACACAGGCACAGACACACAGGCACAGACAGGCACAGACAGACACAGACACACAGACACAGACACAGACACAGGCACAGACACAGGCACAGACACACAGACACAGGCACAGACACAGGCACAGGCACAGACAGACACAGACACAGACACACAGACACAGGCACAGCAGAAACCAATCAATCGGTTCATTTCACACATTTATCAGCATTGACCTCAAAACCCCTTTTGTTGATCTCTCAACGTTTTGATGATGTGCTTTTGACTTCGAATGTGAATTTGCGCCACGTCAGCTCGGCCACCATTGGTCAGCTATCTCAGCGCAACCTCAGCTTGGCCACCATTGCTCAGCCACTTCAGCTCGGCCACCAATGGTCAGCCACCTCAGCTCGGCCACCAATGGTCAGCCACCTCAACTCGGCCACCAATGGTCAGCCACCTCAACTCGGCCACCAATGGTCAGCCACCTCAACTAGGCCACCAATGGTCAGCCACTTCAGCTCGGCCACCAATGGTCAGCCACCTCAACTCGGCCACCAATGCTCAGCCACCTCAACTCGGCCACCAATGGTCAGCCACCTCAACTAGGCCACCAATGGTCAGCCAAATGCTCAATACAGATTATTATTATAGAGAACAGAGAAGTTGCGCAAAAATCATTAATACATTTAAAAAAAAACAAATATATCTATATTTTCCGACCAGCCCACCTCAGTCCAACATGGCCCAGCCCCTCTGACATTTGGCCAATCGGCCAATCCGCCCACGTCCTGAAATCAGTTTGGCCAATCGGCCAATCCGCCCACGTCCTGAAATCAGTTTGGCCAATCGGCCAATCCGCCCACGTCCTGAAATCAGTTTGGCCAATCGGCCAATCCGCCCACGTCCTGAAATCAGTTTGGCCAATCGGCCAATCCGCCCACGTCCTGAAATCAGTTTGGCCAATCGGCCAATCCGCCCACGTCCTGAAATCAGTTTGGCCAATCGGCCAATCCGCCCACGTCCTGAAATCAGTTTGGCCAATCGGCCAATCCGCCCACGTCCTGAAATCAGTTTTCCTTCCCCGAATCAATTCTTAGAGATGTAGTACACATATGTTCCACTAGGTGGCATAATATCCCTGAAAACAACTTGTCATCCCCCCAGAGAGCGGCCCTGTCCATCCACTTACTGTATGTAGTATCAAAACTCTCTGGCTCAGACGTAAATGCATTTACACACTGTGATTCGCTCATGTTGATGTCTCACCTTGTGTTAGGATGTAACTGATCTACCATTGGCAGCATCCTGGCTCAGAGCATCCCTAAAGATGCAGGCTATTGGTCAATTAAAAAAAAATGTTCACCTTATTTAACCAGGTATTTATATATATATATAACCCTAACCCTTTATTTAACCAGGTATTTATAGATATATATAACCCTAAGCCTTTATTTAACCAGGTATTTATAGATATATATAACCCTAACCCTTTATTTAACCAGGTATTTATAGATATATATAACCCTAAGCCTTTATTTAACCAGGTATTTATAGATATATATAACCCTAACCCTTTATTTAACCAGGTATTTATATATATATATAGAACCCTATCCTATCCAGTCCAGTCACTCAGACCATTCACCAGTCCAATCACTCACCCCTATCCAGACCATTCACCCAGTCCAGTCACTCAGTCCAGTCACTCAGCCCTATCCAGACCATTCACCCAGTCCAGTCACTCAGCCCTATCCAGACCATTCACCCAGTCCAGTCACTCAGCCCTATCCAGACCATTCACCCAGTCCAGTCACTCTGCCCTATCCAGTCCAGTCACTCAGCCCAGTCACTCAGTCCTATCCAGACCATTCACCCAGTCCAGTCACTCTGCCCTATCCAGTCCAGTCACTCAGCCCAGTCACTCAGTCCTATCCAGACCATTCACCCAGCCCAGTCACCCAGCCCTATCCAGTCCAGTCACCCAGCCCTATCCAGTCCAGTCACCCAGCCCTATCCAGTCCAGTCACTCAGTCCTTTCCAGAAGCTCTCAAGGTCCTACACTACTTCCTCCTACAGCACCCTGATGAGAAGCACAAACCCCCATGACAGTACATTTGAATATCTCTAAGTGCTGTACCGTACTGAGACAATCTGACTGTAGCATTTCGTATACATTGTTTGTCTTCAGGAAGGCAGTGAGTTGCTGCGCAACAGCTTTTTCTCAAATTTTTGAGAGGAATGGAAGATTCAATATATATATATATATATATATATATATATATATATATATATAACCCTAACCCTTTATTTAACCAGGTATTTATATATATATATATATATAACCCTAACCCTTTCTTTAACCAGGTATATATATGGTCCTGTGTAGCTCAGTTGGTAGAGCATGGTGCTTGTAACGCCAGGGTAGTGGGTTCGATCCCCGGGACCACCCATACGTAGAATGTATGCACACATGACTGTAAGTCGCTTTGGATAAAAGCGTCTGCTAAATGGCATATATTATTATTATTTATATATATATATATATAACCCTAACCCTTTATTTAACCAGGTATTTATATATATATATAACCCTAACCCTTTATTTAACCAGGTATTTATATATATATATATATATATATATATATATAAAACCCTTTATTTAACCAGGTATTTATATATATATAACCCTTTATTTAACCAGGTATTTATATATATATATATATATATATATAACCCTGTATTTAACCAGGTATTTATATATATATAACACTAACCCTTTATTTAACCAGGTATTTATATATATATAACACTAACCCATTATTTAACCAGGTATTTATATATATAACCCTTTATTTAACCAGGTATTTATATATATATAACCCTTTATTTAACCAGGTATTTATATATATATATATATATATATAACCCTGTATTTAACCAGGTATTTATATATATATAACACTAACCCTTTATTTAACCAGGTATTTATATATATATATATAACCCTAACCCTTTATTTAACCAGGTATTTATATATATATAACACTAACCCTTTATTTAACCAGGTATTTATATATATAACCCTTTATTTAACCAGGTAGGCCAGGTGAGAACAAGTTCTCATTTACAACTGGCCCTACTTCAACCATCAAAACAGCCAATCAATAACCTGGATTTGGATTCTGATGTTCTACTTCAACGAGTCGGAGGAACAGGAAGTACTACTCACCCCGGACCAGGACAGAACGGCAACGTCGGGTAAACAGGAAGTACTACTCATCCCGGACCAGGACAGAACGGCAACGTCGGGTAAACAGGAAGTACTACTCACCCCGGACCAGGACAGAACGGCAACGTCGGGTAAACAGGAAGTACTACTCACCCCGGACCAGGACAGAACGGCAACGTCGGAGGAACAGGAAGTACTACTCACCCCGGACCAGGACAGAACGGCAACGTCGGGTAAACAGGAAGTACTACTCACCCCGGACCAGGACAGAACGGCAACGTCAGGTAAACAGGAAGTACTACTCACCCCGGACCAGGACAGAACGGCAACGTCGGAGGAACAGGAAGTACTACTCACCCCGGACCAGGACAGAACGGCAACGTCGGGTAAACAGGAAGTACTACTCACCCCGGACCAGGACAGAACGGCAACGTCGGAGGAACAGGAAGTACTACTCACCCCGGACCAGGACAGCTCAACGGAGGAGGTGTGTGTCTCTTTGTTAACAACAGCTGGTGTGTGAGCTCTAATATTAAGGAAGTCTCGAGGTGCTGCTCGCCTGAGGTAGAGTACCTCATGATAAACTGTAGACTTTCGTAGCTGTCTACTTACCACCACAAAGTGATGCTGGCACTAAGATCTAATTGGACGAGCTGTATAAGGCAATAAGCGAATGAGAAAAGGCTCATCCAGAAGTGAGGCAAGAAAACAGAAATACTATTTTTTTTAGGTATTTACTTAATTTCTACCAACATGTCACCTGTGCAATTAAAGGCGAAAAAACTTTACTCCAAACACAGAAATGCGTAGAAATCTCTCCCTCAATTTGGCAAATCTGACCATAACTTTAACATCCTGACAGGCAGTTAACCCACTGTTCCTAGGCCGTCATTGAAAATAAGAATTTGTTCTTAACTGACTTGCCAAGTTAAATAAAGTTCAAATAAAATAAATGAACATCCACAAATGAATAGATACGATATGAAGCATAACATATCTACCCCTGAGTCCAGGTTGGGCTAAGGCCTAAGGCCCACCCGCCATGTCCATCAGGAAACACAGGTATAGATCTCTAAACACCAGGCCCCACGTAACCCCCTAAACACCAGGCCCCGTGTGACCCCCTAAACACCAGGCCCCGTGTGATCTCCTAAACACCAGGCCCTGTGTAACCTCCTAAACACCAGGCCCTGTGTAACCCCCTAAACACCAGGCCCTGTGTAACCTCCTAAACACCAGGCCCTGTGTGACCTCCTAAACACCAGGCCCCGTGTGACCTCCTAAACACCAGGCCCTGTGTAACCTCCTAAACACCAGGCCCTGTGTAACCTCCTAAACACCAGGCCCTGTGTAACCTCCTAAACACCAGGCCCTGTGTAACCTCCTAAACACCAGGCCCTGTGTAACCCCCTAAACACCAGGCCCCATGTAACCCCCTAAACACCAGGCCCCATGTGACCCCCTAAACACCAGGCCCCGTGTAACCCCTAAACACCAGGCCCCATGTAACCCCCTAAACACAGGCCCCATGTAACCCCCTAAACACCAGGCCCTATGTAGCCTACAGAAAGATACACAGTTGGGTCACATCATTTCTCTCTAGTCATTTCCTTTCAGGCAGAGTTTAGGACTGGCAACATCATTCATCAAAGTTATTTTGGCAGAGTACTGTCTCCCTCCCAGAAGACACTGAGACTGACATAATGCATCTGCTTTATACAACTCTATGAATCTGTGCCAGTCATTTCTCATCATTTCTCTCTCCAGTCATTTCCTTTCAGCCCAGTGAAGTGTGAGACAATCTGTCTCCCCCCCAGGAGAGTCTGAGGTGACAGAGAATATTCTATATCTCCTCTGTCTCCCTCCCAGCCAGGAGACAATCTGTCTCCCTCCCATCCAGGAGACAATCTGTCTCCCTCCCATCCAGGAGACAATCTGTCTCCCTCCCATCCAGGAGATAATCTGTCTCCCTCCCATCCAGGAGATAATCTCTTATACAGCCCATAGGAGAAGAGGGTAGGGGAAGAAGGTAGGAAAGACGGTAGGGGAGAGGGCAGGAGAGAGGGTAGGAGAGAGGGTAGGAGAGAGGGAAGGAGAGAGGGTAGGAGAGGAGAGAGGGATAGGGAAGGAGAAGAGAGAGGGTAGGAGAGAGGGTAGGAGAGAGGGAAGGAGAAGATGGTAGGAGAGATGGTAGGAGAGAGGGTAGGGAGAGAGGGCAGGGAGAGAGGGTAGGAGAAGAGGGTAGGAGAGAGGGTAGGAGAGAGGGTAGGAGAGGAGGGTAGGAGAAGAGGGTAGGAGAAGAGGGTAGGAGAAGAGGGTAGGAGAGAAGAGGTTAGGAGAGAGGGTAGGAGAGGAGGGTAGGAGAGAGGGCAGGAGAGAGGGCAGGATAGAGGGTAGGAGAGGGGGTAGGAGAAGGGGGTAGGAGAGAGGGTAGGAGAGAGTGTAGGAGAAGAGGGTAGGAGAGAGGGTAGGAGGAGAGGATAGGAGAAGAGGATAGGAGAGAGGGTAGGAGAGGAGGGTAGGAGAGAGGGTAGGAGAGAGGGTAGAGAGGGAGAGGATAGGAGAGAGGGTAGGAAGAGGGAGGGTAGGAGAGAGGGTAGGAGAGAGGGTAGGAGAGGAGAGAGGGGTAGGAGAGAGGGTAGGAGAGAGGGTAGGAGAGAGGATAGGAGAGAGGGTAGGGAGAGGAGGGTAGGAGAGAGGGTAGGAGAGAGGGTAGGAGGAGAGAGGGTAGGAGAGAAGAGGGTAGGAGAGGAAGGTAGGAGAGAAGAGGGTAGGAGAGAGGGTAGGAGAGAGGGCAGGAGAAGAGGGAAGTAGGGAGGGTTGGAAGAATATTAATTCCACACATTCCAGTGGCTGCTTCGATAAGCTCCTATGTGTTTCCATGGTGACATAATGGCCATGTTTCCATGGTGACATAATGGCCATGTTCTAATGTAGGTCTCTATTTAAACAGCATGTAAGGAAATCCTCCTCAATGCTGTGACTATTTCTCACTAGCTGGGTCTTCATTTACAACGTTAAAAGGACTGATGAGGAGTTGAGAGCTGCTGATTGGCTGCTGTTTAAACCCTTAATTGGGTTCCTAGTCGTTGTTGTTCCCACTTTGATGTAATCCTGTGTGTCAGGGGTGTCGTGATGAAGAGGGTGTCACGACCTGCTGAGGAACATGTCTGTCCGCCTCCTGCCAAACACTTCAAACCAGAAACCAGGAAGAGAGGTGGGTGGTTATCATAACTTCCTCATCTCTCTCCTGTCTACACCACTACAGGGAACATCAGTCATGTCTCCTGTCTACAGGGAACATCAGTCACGTCTCCTGTCTACATCACTACAGGGAACATCCGTCATGTCTCCTGTCTACAGGGAACATCAGTCATGTCTACACCACTACAGGGAACATCAGTCACGTCTCCTGTCTACACCACTACAGGGAACATCAGTCACGTCTCCTGTCTACACCACTACAGGGAACATCAGTCACGTCTCCTGTCTACAGGGAACATCAGTCACGTCTCCATCACTACAGGGAACATCAGTCACGTCTCCTGTCTACAGGGAACATCAGTCATCAGTCTCTCCTGTCTACAGGGAACATCAGTCACAGGGAACATCAGTCTCCTGTCTACAGGGAACATCAGTCACGTCTCCTGTCTACAGGGAACATCAGTCACGTCTCCTGTCTACAGGGAACATCAGTCACGTCTCCTGTCTACAGGGAACATCAGTCACGTCTCCTGTCTACAGGGAACATCAGTCACGTCTCCTGTCTACAGGGAACATCAGTCACGTCTCCTGTCTACAGGGAACATCAGTCACGTCTCCTGTCTACAGGGAACATCAGTCACGTCTCCTGTCTACAGGGAACATCAGTCATGTCTCCTGTCTACAGGGAACATCAGTCACGTCTCCTGTCTACAGGGAACATCAGTCACGTCTCCTGTCTACAGGGAACATCAGTCACGTCTCCTGTCTACAGGGAACATCAGTCACGTCTCCTGTCTACAGGGAACATCAGTCATGTCTCCTGTCTACAGGGAACATCAGTCACGTCTCCTGTCTACAGGGAACATCAGTCACGTCTCCTGTCCACAGGAACATCAGTCATGTCTCCTGTCTCTACAGGGAACATCAGTCACGTCTCCTGTCTACAGGGAACATCAGTCACGTCTCCTGTCTACAGGGAACATCAGTC